>NC_081172.1:22346162-22646162 GCF_012432095.1 Onychostoma macrolepis | reverse complement strand
CTGCCTGAAGAGCTCAGAGACAGAATTGTGGCAAGGCACAGATCTGGCCAAGGTTACAAAAAAATTTCTGCTGCACTTAAGGTTCCTAAGAGCACAGTGGCCTCCATAATCCTTAAATGGAAGACGTTTGGGACGACCAGAACCCTTCCTAGAGCTGGCCGTCCGGCCAAACTGAGCTATCGGGGAGAAGAGCCTTGGTGAGAGGTAAAGAAGAACCCAAAGATCACTGTGGCTGAGCTCCAGAGATGCAGTCGGAGATGGGAGAAAGTTGTAGAAAGTCAACCATCACTGCAGCCCTCCACCAGTCGGGGCTTTATGGCAGAGTGGCCCAACAGAAGCCTCTCCTCAGTGCAAGACACATGAAAGCCCACATGGAGTTTGCTAAAAAACACCTGAATTACATTCTCTGGTCTGATGAGACCAAGATAGAACTTTTTGGCCTTAATTCTAAGCGGTATGTGTGGAGAAAACCAGGCACTGCTCATCACCTGTCCAATACAGTCCCAACAGTGAAGCATGGTGGTGGCAGCATCATGCTGTGGGGGTGTTTTTTAGCTGCAGGGACAGGATGAATGGTTGCAATCGAGGGAAAGATGAATGCGGCCAAGTACAGGGAAACCTTCTCCAGAGTGCTCAGGACCTCAGACTGGGCCAAAGGTTTACCTTCCAACAAGACAATGACCCTAAGCACACAGCTAAAATAACAAAGGAGTGGCTTCACAACAGCTCCGTGACTGTTCTTGAATGGCCCAGCCAGAGCCCTGACTTAAACCCAATTGAGCATCTCTGGAGAGACCTAAAAATGGCTGTCCACCAACCTGACAGAACTGGAGAGGATCTGCAAGGAGGAATGGCAGAGGATCCCCAAATCCAGGTAGGGCTGCAACAAACGATTATTTTGATAATCGATTAATCTAACGATTATTGGAACGATTAATCGACTAATCATCGATTATTTCACTGATTAATCAGTAGACTTTGATTATTCAGCTTTTGCAATTAGTTAAAATATTAAGTTATACATATTCTAACATAAAGGTCAATTCAGCTTTAGAAAAGCATATTATGTAATTATAATTATTATTCAATTAATTGGTAACACTTTACAATAAGGTTCATTGGTTAACATGAACTAAGAATGAACAATACTTCTACAGCATTTATTAATCTTGGTTAATGTTAATTTCAGCATTTACTAATGCATTTATAAAAATCACAAGTTGTGTTTTTTTAACATTGGTAAATGCACTGTGAACTAACATGAACAATGAATAACTATTTTTACCAACCAACATTAGCAAAGATTAATACATGAATTTAATAAATGTATTGTTCATTCATGTTAATTAATACATTACAATAAGGTATCATTTGTTAACATTAGTTAAAGTGTTACCAATTCATTATACAAATAGATGTATTTGGCACACAAAATGAGATGACAGACAGAGACTCTCTCTCACCATTTAATTAGCTACATGGAAAGTAACACATCATTCTGCCTAACATCTCCTTTTGTAAGTGATAAGAATCAACATAAAGGTAAGTGATGAGATGCTTTGGATAAACTATTTTATTCAAAACATAATGTCTTAAAATAGCCTACCGTATAGGGTTATGATAACCAAAACAGTCCCGAGCTAGATCAAGCTTTGATTTCTGTAAAACAAACTATCACTTTAATTAAATATTTTTTTCCCCACTAATAAAAACATTTTATCATTAGCTAGCTCCACATTGGAGAGCTGCTTTATTTCAGAAAATCAAGTTGTAATTCTAACTGAAAGCGACACTGACTCTGGGTTTTCATGTTTAATACCGTAAAACTGCTACAATTTTTTTAATTTTTTATTGTCGACGTTGTCGATAATGTCGACTAATCGTTTCAGCCCTAAATCCTGGTGTGAAAAACTTGTTGCATCTTTCCCAAAAAGACTCATGGCTGTATTAGATCAAAAGGGTGCTTCTACTACATACTGAGCAAAGGGTCTGAATACTTAGGACCATGTGATATTTCAGTTTTTCTTTTTTAATAAATCTGCAAAAATGGTCAACAATTCTGTGTTTTTCTGTCAATATGGGGTGCTGTGTGTACATTGAGGAAAAAAAAATTGAACAAATGATTTTAGCAAATGGCTGCAATATAACAAAGAGTGAAAAATTTAAGGGGGTCTGAATACTTTCCGTACCCACTGTATATCGCTTAATATCAAATATCGTTATAGATTATTCTCTGATTATTGGGGGGGACATGAATGTGGTTATAGATCTTCCTCCTGCAATCAAGTCCAGATTAATTCTTCCGCCACGCTTAATAATTTTGTAAAAGCGCTGAACTTGGTCGATGTTTGGAGATCTGGAAACCCCTTGAGAAGAGATTATACATTTTTCTCGACACGGCATCTCTCATATTCAAGAATAGACTATCTATTGTGCTCTAAGGAACTTTTGATTTATTTTGATCAGACAATGATACTTCCAGCTATTCTTGCAGATCATAATCATATAATGGCAGATTTCAATTGTAATTCGTTTGTTGAAAGATCTCAGCAGTGGCGTTTTAACATCTCTCTTTTACAGAATATCCAGTTCGATGTAGACTTCAAGGCCAGTCTGTTTGAATCGCTTTCATTTAATGTTGGTTCGGTTGAAGACCCTATATTTGTGTGGGAAGCCACGAAAGGTTTTCTCAAAGATTTTTCTATAGCCTTTGCTACCAATTTAAAAAAGATGCAAAATCAGAGAATCGACTATTTAGAAAAAGAATGTAAATCACTTGAATGTTCGTTAAAATCTTCATTTTCCAATTCGGTATTTAAGACGCTTCAAACCCTTAAGACTGAACTGAATGATCTTCTGAGAAGGAAAGCAGAATTTGTACTTCACAGAACCAGACATAACTATTACTTCAGTGGTACTAGACCTAGCAAACTTTTAGCCCCTCAGATTGAAGAAAAGTCAAGCAAAAGCATGCATTGATATAATCAATCACCCATCCAAAGGACTGTTTAGGAATAGTAAAGAAATTAATCCTGCATTTTCTGACTTCTTTGCTAAGCGCTATATATCTGAACTTAATCCCTCTAGTACTGCTGTACTACTTTCTTGCAGTCTCTTACTTTACTTCGTCTTAGTCATGAAGAAGCGGAACAGTTAGGACAGCCTGTTACCTTGGAGGAACTTAAAGAGGCGTTACAGGGTGCTAACAAAGGCATGGCACCAGGTTTAGATGGGATCCCTGTAGAGTTATTCCTTAAATATTTTCATCTACTCGGTCCTGTCTTCCTGACGGCCATTCATGCGGCAGTATAAGCTGGGGCCTTTCACCCACAGTTGAATACAGCACTTATATCATTGATACCCAAAAAAGGGAAAGACCGTGCAAATTACAGACCCATTAGTTTGTTAAATACGGATATTAAAATTATTTGCACTGTCACTCGAGCCACTAGCCCAGCTGATAAAACAAGAAAATGTTTCTTCAACTTTAGTTAAGCCTTACAAACAGCTTATCTCTCTCTCTATGCGGATGATATATTACTGTTTATTTCAGATCTACAAGCTTCATTTCCCCGGATACTGAAGGTATTTGAGAAGTTCAGTATGCTTTTCGGGTACAAAATCAATTGGGATAAATCCTCTTTGCTTCCACTTAATTGCATGGCAAAAAAAGTTAGACTACCATGTAACGTTCCCATACAATCTTCCATTAGTTCCTTAGGCATTGTTGTTCAACCATCCCTGCAGGCTATTCCAGATGCCAACTATCCTCAAACTCTAACTAGGGTTGAGCAAGATCTCCAAAAATGGACCTTGATGCCCTTTTCACTACATGCCAGAATAGCGAGTGTTAAAATGAATGTTTTGCCACGAATCAATTTTCTTAGTTCTATGATCCCGCTACCTGATCCTAAAAAGTTTTGGCACAAACTTAATTCTATGATTCGTAAATTAATCTGGAATGGGAAACAACTTAGATTGAAATTTGAAACTCTGTAGCGTACAAAAGATAATGGGGGATTAGCCCTTCCGAACTTTGAATTATATCATAGGGCTTTTCAAATTAAATGCATCAATATTTGGCTTAACCCGCTCTCTAGGGTTCTTTGGAGAGAGATTGAAATGAGCTTAGCAGTTAAATATAGGTTACAAGATATACTGTTCTCTGGGCTAATCAACAAGCAATGTATGGAAGCTTTTGGTCCAATTATTGCCAATACAATAGTCAATTTTAAACTGATGGAAAAATGCATTCAACATTCACATAATTGGCACACCCATACACCTATTTAGTATAATAATGATATTCGTTCTGGTGGTACACCATTTTTCTCAAGAGATTGGATGCAGAAAAGCATTTATACACTGAAAGATATTCCGGGTTCTAATTGCATGTTAAGTTTTCAAGAACTGTGTGAGCGGTATGGAACTGAACCCTCATCTCTGTTCTTATATTTGCACCCAAGGTCGGCCATGAAGGCCTACGGGGTTCCCTGGGGGAAAAGTCTTCCCTTGCATCCGATCATTGCTTGGTTTGATCTGTCCTCTTCTAGCCATTTCACCTCATGGATGTACAGAAAGGCCTTAGAGGCTACAACAAAACGCTTAGCTATACAGCACACTTGGGAAAGAGACTGTCAACAAGAGGAGGGTGTTACGGACTGGGAAAGAGTATGGCAGAACATTTTTAATTCATCTAAAAATCCCAATTACCAACTGATTCATTATAATTTTTGGTCACAGAACTTAGACCCCACTCAAAACACATCGTATCGACGACTCCTTTAGTCCCTTCTGTGATAAATGTCCTGACCAACATCTCAGATCCTTTTTTCATATGATGTGGGAATGTGAAAAAGTAAAAAACTTTTGGAGTGAGGTGTGTAATATCTTGTCAAAAATGATTGATTATCCTATACCGGTGAACCCCTCTATATTATTACTGAGTGACGATTCTCCGTTGAAGCTACAAAAACTGCAAAAAAAAACTGCAAAAAAAAAAAAAAAAAAAACCCAAACAAAACAAAAAAAACACAACTGTTAGCGCAACACTGGCTTCCACCACATATCCTGGATATGTACAAGTGGTTGATACAACTTCGGGACACTATAATGCTTGAATTATCCACGGCTCGGGTGAACTTGGCACAAATGTCTACATTAAAGATCTGGACTACAGCTGCTGAGAAGATCTCCAAGTATATTGCACAAAACAATGATCAGGACTCAGATTGAAAGCTTAACGCTGTATTTTTATTTTTTATTTTGTATTCTTGATTACTGGAATGTTTTATGTTTTATGATTTATGTTTTATGATTCCTGTGGCTTTGGTTTTGTGTTTACGTTTCTATCCATTAGGTACCCCATTTTAAAGAGACTGCAAGGGAAGGGTCGGAGGGTGGGGGGGAAAGCTGAATTGATATGTGATATCATGTTATAATAATACATTTTTTTGCTTAAACTGCTTGATAAACAAAACAATGGTTGCTTTTTCATTGTAGCCTACTTTTTTTTTTTTTTTTACTTTTTGCATATTGAAACTGCATGCTTTCAGTGTATGCAAATGATCAGCGTAAACGTGAGGCTAAGTAATTGATTACAGAATACAACATTTTTGGGTAACATGGTTTTAATGTTACAAAATGAACTCTACTTACGTGCTTGGCTCTCTGCACTTCCACTTGTTATCATGATGATCATAGATGAAGAGAACAGGCACAAAACACTCCATTGTCAATCTGCTGTTGTCCAACTAATGGTGACAAACAATGTAGTTTTACTGTGTGGCTATATGACACGGTTGCGATAGGGCTGTAATATTGCTAATTTAAAATACCAATGTAATATGTAAATTACCATGATCATTGCAGCCTCACTGAAGTTTTCTGAGATTCTGGCAGCAACCTTCTCAGCTACCTGGTTTGGTCTGAAAAGTTGGAAAGATCACAACATTCCATATACTCCACATACATACCACGCAAAGCACATGAAGAAGCCCAAATTTTACCTGGCTTCCTTTATACGCTCATTTGCTTGATAATAGCCAGCAATGACATACTTGTTCGCTTTGCACCATGTATCAATCTGAGGAAAGACAGACATTAGATCTATAAGTGCAACAAAGTATTAGGTTCATCTGACTTACAGTATACTGATTATAAGGATAGTCCTCTAGCCCTGCTAGAAAGTTCAGTGGTTTATGCTGAACTAGCTGATGGACCGACATGACTATGCTATGTCCCAGTACAACTTCAAGGTAGGATTATGATAGTTTTGCCAGTTATAGAGGGGCCTCAGTTCCCCAATACAACATTTGCTTGTGACAAGCTATTTTGTCCAAGGTAGTGATCTGAAAGTTGCAGGCTAAAAATCCCTCAAACAGTGAACCATGATAAATCGCCAACCATTGTGGCCTTGGTCAAGACTGAATCTGCACCAAAGTGAATGAGAAAAACTTTAACTTTACCAGTCACCCCTAGAAAATATTCTTTTTCAAATCTCTCCTTTGTAAGAACAAACCGTGGTTAACAATGTTGCAAGAAATTTTAAATCATTTAACAAGCATGTACATTGAGATTGACATACGTTTGGAAATTGACATATATAAAAGTACCTTTGTTTTTAAATTTATTCCTGCAAAAAATGTACTTGCGTGTAGTGTTGTCAAAACACCCGGTACTTCGGTACCAAGTCGGTACTAAAAAAAATTAAATCATCACTGTACCAGGTTTTATTAAGTACCGGTAGTACCGAGTACCTGGTCAACCCGGTTCTTAACGAGTGCGGCCCTATGATTTCAGCGATGCAGAAAATGCAGACGGAATCTCGGAATCCAGTTATAAAAACGGAATTTACTGTGTAGAACGGAATGTCACGGAATTTGTCAAAGTTTGGATGAATTAATCAAAAGTAGGCCATTACACAAATCAAATCGCAACGTGGGCTAGTATCTGAAAATATTAAGCCGCAAAAGTAGATTCCGATATGAATCCCGCATGTTCTGCGAGTCTCTGTGTGAATGAGTGAATGGCAGAGACGCGCGTTTTTTTTTTTTTTTTACTACACACACTGATGTGTGCGTGACGCTCGCGGTGATTTGAGCATCTGCCGTCTCAATGAGGACATAAATACATAAACAACTTCTACAGAACTACAGAACAGAGTCACTTCACGAGCATTTTACCGTTTCATTTGAGTAAAACCAGCGTCATATCATATAGCTACACAGAAATTTAAAGGTATTCACGGCAACCCGTCAAAATAAAAGTTTCTTAAAGACATTGTGCCAGAAATATATTACTATTATTTAGTAGAATGTATGTGACACTATTACTACTGTTGAAAAAAAATATATTTTTAAAGAAATCATCACACTATTTCTTCCATATTTTTATTTTAATAGTAAATCCCTTTTATTTACCAAAAAAATAAAATGTGTTTAAATTTCATTAATTAAAAGACATTCAATTTGGGTGAAACTTTACTGTTTTTCATACTTCTATTACTAGCGGAAAAACTTGAAAAAGAATGGCATTGATTTTTGAACACTTTATTTTTGTTTGACTTTATTATTAAAACGTGTTTTTTAATTAGCATGTGGTACCGAAATTGGTACAGAGAACCGTGGATTTTCACTGGTATCGGTACCGAATACTGAAATTTTGGTACTGTGACAACACTACTTGCGTGTGTAAAATCGTGTTGAATATGATGGAACATATGAAGAGTTTATTTGCAAAAACAATCATGTTTTGAACTCTTCATATATGGGCCTAGGCCTATAGCTTGTAGAAAGAGCTCATTAAGAGCTTTCATTTGATATATACACTATATTGCCAAAAATATTGGGTCACCCCCTTCTAATGAACAGGTTTGACTACTTTAGTAATTTCCATGAGTACAAATCTTAATGTTTAAGCATATAACAGGGTTGCTGCAGGATTTTTAAGCTCAAATTTAAGACTTAAGACCTTTTTTAAGACCTGCACAAATAAAATTAATACCATATGAGCAGCGTAGGGCAATGTCTATGGTAAACTGTAAAATGAATGTAAAAAGCACGATTTACTGTTCAGATAGAAGTTTTCACAAAACAAAAAGTTTCATAAAATAATACACTCCACATTTAAACCATTAAACCATTTTTTAAGAAAAAAGTATTAATTATTATATTAATTTAAACAATTATCAATAAATTATTATATTAATTAATTAACATACAAACACATTTTACTGTCTAGATTTTTATAATGGATTATCTCCTTATCGATCCACCAGTTCACATTTACAGCTCTGCGTGTTTGCAGAGTAAAAATATGGGTCGAGTTTTGCATTGGTCTGAACAAAAACAACCCAATGTTCCTGCAATACTGGAGGCTGCAGTTCTAGGACTGCATAGAACCCTATTTTTTGGGACAGCACCATCTATTCCAACAGAGGAGACCTGATTCAAAGAAACAAACAAACAAACAAACAGATGCAAACAAACAGCACATCAGACGTGAAGCGCTGCAGCTAATTAACTGAAGTCTCGCACAGACACAAGTCTTCTTTCCAAGAAAACTGAATATATTGAAATAAATTAGGTTAAATATTTCAAGAGGGTTACCAACGGGTATGTTTAGGGAGTTTAGGAGTTGGTTAGGACAATAATTAAGTGTATAAAATTAAATAACTACATAATTCCTTAAAAATAATAATATACAGAATTGAATAGCAAGTGCTATAAAACAGTATGAGCCACTAATATTTAGTCATTTAGCAGACGCCTTTATCCAAAGCGACTTATAAATGAGGACAATGAAAGCAATCAAAATCAACAAAAGAGCAACGATACGCAAGTGCTACAACAAGTCTCAATTAGCCTAACGCAGTACATGTAGCAAGAGATTTTTATTAAATTATATAATAAATAAAAAGAAAACATAGAATAGAAAAAGAATAGAGCAAGCTGGTGTTAGAGGCCTTTTTTGTTTTTGTTAATTGTATAAATAAAAAGAAAACATAGAATACAAAAAAAGATTACAAAAGCTAGAGTGCAAGTCTAAAAGGGACAAGTTTTTTTTTTTTTTTTATAAAGAATACAATTAGAATAGAGAGGTATGACGTTCTTCATTCTCTCTTACATTATTTTTGGCTCATTAAAAATTAATTTAGGTTTAATTAAGGTTTGATAGGACTGGCTGGAAGACCTGACATAATACATACAAAAAATAAATATAGAAAATAAAATAATTAAAAAACAAACAAAAACAACTATAGGGCCCTGGAAATCCAGTTCTGAAACTACAGCCTCCGGTATTGCAGGAATACCCTACTCATATGGAATGCCAATCCTGCCATAATTAGAAATAAATAAATAAAACAAACAAAATGTAAAAAAGCAAAAATAAATAATTTATAATTTTATTTCCTTATTTATGTATTTTTTCATTTTTTTCCACATTTATTTATTTCCACTTTTATTTATTTTCATATTTATGTATTTATTTATATATTTATTTCTTTATTTCCACATTAATATATTTTCACATTTATTTATTTATACATTTCTTTGTCCGTAGGGTAATGAGGAGGGCGTGTTTTACATCAGGAAAAGCAATCGAGCCAGAGTAGTCGAGGGGTAAGCTTGAGGCCACAGTGACACCTTGTGGTGCCCAAACGAAGTACAAGAAGTGTAGCCTACATGACGCACCTGTTGATAGTGTGGGATGAATGACTTAGATGGGTGATATGGCCAAAATCTTATATCACCGTTATTATTTCAGTTTCACGTGGGGGGTTGTTTCGGCTGGGAAGCCTGCTATCTGTGATCGCGTGCATTTGCTGAAGCTCGCGAAAGCGTGCAATCGATCTCTTATGCGCGCTGTTTTTTTAGGTTTCACTTTCAAAGCATACAAGGCATGTTTCCAATATTCGGAATAGGAGGTAACTGTAGTAGATTGGTCGCCTCGCGCCTCTTCCCGTGTGGACAGTCACCGCATCAACTGATTATAATGGGTTCTCTTGGTGTAGACATGGCTTTAGATACGGATTAATCACACGTTTTAGGCTGGAAATATCCAGAATTAGGTCAAACAAGAGGTGTCCATGTGAACGGAGCTAGTGAAACACACACGACATGCATTGAACATACAAGCATCATGCTCATCCAAACAGCGCCTGTCGTGTGCCCTCAGTTTTTTGAGCTAACTGCATTTTTTTAATGTAATCAAAAGCCAAAAACAACATTGACAGCATCAGAAACAAACCTGTAAACTGATGTCCAGGGGCATTTAAAAAAAAAAAAAAAAACGTATTAAATGCATGCATCATATATGGAATGCCACGTTTTTAATTCCAATTGATAAACTCAGTTAAAATAATAAAGAGCTGTTACTAGTAAAAATCCAATCGGTGTCAACAAAAGCCATCAGAGACATCATTACTGAATGCATTTACACTGCAATAAGCCTACAAATGCATAAAATGTTATGAAATTAATGTTTTAAATTTTGAAGGCAGAAATGTGTCAATGTCAATCAATTAAATGATACGTTTAATATGAAACTAAAACAGACACTAGGTGGCGCCAAGTCACTGTCTTAACGAGTGAATTCAATCCATTCAACTGATTCCTTCAAATAGGTTACGCTGATTACGAAAACACCACTACTTGTTGCCGCGGTTCAGCTGTGGATTTGTTTCTGTGATGATTATATGTAGGCCTAAGGTGTTATTTAAAGAAATAAAACATTTTCATGATAAAATTATCAAAAAGATGGCAGGTAGGGTAGGGGACATGTTCGGCGAACACGACTTCTTATGCTGAGAGAACAACATTTATTTCTTGTGGCCAATGCACGAACCTGTGCGACCATAGCAACCTTGTATATTCAGACATTAATATTATGAATAAATTAATAAAATGTTTTGAATTTAATAAAGCGCAGAATTAAGAATTATTATATTAACCCATACTGCACATACCATGCAGACCAATATGTAGCCTAATAGGCTATTCTTCCTTTCTTTATTAAGAGTTGTAGTACTGTTAGTATTATCATCATCAGCATTATCATCATTATCATTATCATAGCCAATATCCAAAATAAAATTAAATAGGCTAGCCTATATGAAATAGGCATGTGGAATTTAGGTCTAATGACGCATTGTGATCCTGATGTAGGCCAAGCGATTCTGCATAAATGTTACTAAATAGGCCTATCATACATATTAACTTACTGTTGTAAATAAAATAACTCTTGTTATATGCTATATTAGTTAACAAAAGTTGCGTATGACTTTGGAAGCAAAGCAATTAATCGCGTCTAATGTTTCCAGATAATAGGCCTACCAGATAACGGACGTCTTTAAACTTTAAAGTTTAAAGCAATATGTGCGCACATTTTGTTTTTATGAAAAGAACATGCATAAATGAGAAAATAATGCGGGAAGAGCTAGTTTTTAAATGCAATAGGCTAAGCCACAAAAAAGATCTCAATGTGTTACTGGCGTTGACTGACTCACCTGCGTGCATGGAAATGCAACACTGAATTACTTAAAAATATATCTGTCTTGTCGAGTATTCGCTTAAATGGGCATGTCTTAAGTGAAAGCAAACAACTGTGTTAAATTTTGATGTGTAACATTAGATCTGTTATTTGGATATTAATATAGTAGCCTACTGCTGCTCTCTGTGTCATGTTAATAAAGAAAAGAGGGAAATCACTGCTCTTGACCAGTGAGTGTCGGGCTAGTGGTTCAAAATGTTTACTTGGCCTGCAACAAAAATATAAAATAGTGTTGTTATCGTTATTTTTGATTCCCAAATTTTAGATAACAGTTCAGTTTTACAAATCTAGATACCACAATAAAAACTACTAGCCTAATAAATATAAAGTTCAAACATCAAAGTGAACAGTCAGTAAATATAAGAACAAAACACACACACAAAAACAGAACAAAGATACCATTTAAACAGTACTTTAGGTTTTGGGGTTTGTCAATGCTATCTCATGAACAGTTTGTATGTATTTTACGAGGTGGCTTATTACGAATTGTACTACCTCACTCGTAGGATACGATTTTGTACGATTTGTACAAAAACACACTCGTGTACATGATGTGTGACAATAAAGAGATTTGATTTTGATTTGATTTAATTCATGAGGTTCCTGCTGACTAACTTTCAAGACCTGATGTCCATTGCGATGGACATTAAATAAAAAAAACAAAAATAAAAAAAAACACCTGTGTTCTGCAACTCTGAAGGATCTTCAAAATGACTTTGAAAATTATCACTTGATAGTCTTATAATAGGTGCAAGTTGATAAGGCTACCATGAATATAAATCTGCATATAAAAGGTAAAAAGTGGTCTAGTTGGTTAGTCATCTCTTTCTTTTGTGATGCCTGTAGCTCATCAGATTAAGTTAGGAATCATATCTTCATTGTGGTTGGTTTATCAGGGACCAAGCAGTGACCAGGCATTACACATAATATAAAAGCATATAATTTTATTGGTTTAAACAAAACAAAAAAAAAATCATGTTATGTCCATTACAATTGATGCATAGCCCATGTTAAATTAAAGTGAATACGTAACACTCAGTGTGCCTATCAAAGCTTGGCGTGGGTCTAATAGGCTATAGGCAGTGTAGCCTAACTGTAAAAGGGTTAAATTTATTCCTTTTGTATGTAGCCTATGAATTTATCCTGGGTTTTATTTTTTCGTTCAAAAAAGCGCAGGTGCGTGAATAACCTACGTGAATGGATTTAAAAGACTTTGGGATGAGATTAATATTTTAGCTTAAATAGCCTATTCTTTTTACATCTTGTTTTGAATTTAAGAAAGTGCAGAAATTAGACTATATATTATAGGCTATATATTATTATTATTATTATTAGCATATAACCTAATTACTAGGCTATCAAAAAAAAGTATAGCCTAGGCCTAGCCTATGTTAAATTCCTGTACAGAGAACCCGTAAAATTCCCGTAATTTAATTAAAGAAAGAAAGAGAGAAAGAAAGAAATGATCACTAAATTGATTTAAAAACCTGGATGGATGGGAAAGATAGTAATGTTTTTTTTTTTCTAGGCATGTTACATTTCTTATTTTTAAATGTATTGATTATAACAATGTTCATAAATGTTGTCTGTGGACTGTAGCCTATATATCTAATGCACAGGTAAGTTAATATAATATTTTCTTAATTCTGCGCTTTATTAAATTCAAAACATTTTATTAATTTATTCATAATATTAATGTCTGAATATACAAGGTTGCTATGGTCATGCAGGTTCGTGCATTGGCCACGAGAAATAAATGTTGTTCTCTCAGCATAAGAAGTCGTGTTCGCCGAACATGTCCCCTACCCTACCTGCCATCTTTTTGATAATTTTATCATGAAAATATGTCTTATTTCTTCAAATAACACCTTAGGCCTACATATAATTATCACAGAAACAAATCCACAGCTGAACCGCGGCAACAAGTAGTGGTGTTTTCGTAATCAGCGTAACCTATTTGAAGGAATCAGTTGAATGGATTGAATTCACTCGTTAAGACAGTGACTTGGCGCCACCTAGTGTCTGTTTTAGTTTCATATTAAACGTATCATTTAATTGATTGACATATTGACATATTTCTGCCTTCAAAATTTAAAACATTAATTTCATAAAATGCTATGCATTTGTAGGCTTATTGCAGTGTAAATGCATTCAGTAATGATGTCTCTGATGGCTTTTGTTGACACTGATTGGGTTTTTACTAGTAACAGCTCTTTATTATTTTAACTGAGTTTATCGATTGGAATTAAGAACGTGGCATTCCATATTCATGATGCATGCATTTAATACATTAATGCATTTTTTTTTTTTTAAATGCCCCTGGACATCAGTTTACAGGTTTGTTTCTGATGCTGTCAATGTTGTTTTTGGTTTTTGGTTACATTAAAAAAAATGCAGTTAGCTCAAAAAACTGAGGGCACACGACAGGCGCTGTTTGGATGAGCATGATGCTTGTATGTTCAATGCATGTCGTGTGTGTTTCACTAGCTCCGTTCACATGGACACCTCTTGTTTGACCTAATTCTGGATATTTCCAGCCTAAAACGTGTGATTAATCCGCATCTAAAGCCGTGTCTACACCAAGAGAACCCATTATAATCAGTTGATGTGGTAACTGTCCACACGGGAAGAGAGGCGACCAATCTACTACAGTAACCTCCTTCTATTCCGAATATTGGAAACATGCCTCGTATGCTTTGAAAGTGAAACTTAAAAACACAGCGCGCATAAGAGCGATTGCACGCTTTCGTGAGCTTCAGCAAATGCACGCGATCACAGATAGCAGGCTTCCCAGCCGAAACAACCCCCCACGTGAAACTGAAATAATAACGGTGATATAAGATTTTGGCCATATCGCCCATCTAAGTCATTCATCCCAGACTATCAACAGGCTACATGTAGGCTACACTTCTTGTACTTCGTTTGGGCACCACAAGGTGTCACTGTGGCCTCAAGCTTACCCCTCGACTACTCTGGCTCGATTGCTTTTCCTGACGTAAAACACACCCTCCTCATTACCCTACGGACAAAGAAATGTATAAATAAATAAATGTATAAGTAAATGTGGAAATATATAAATGTGGAAATAAATAAATAAATATATAAATAAATACATAAATGTGAAAATAAATAAGCGGAAATAAATAAATGTATAAATAAATAAATGTGGAAAAAAAACAAAAAAAAAACAAAGGAAATAAAATTATAAATAATTATTTTTGCTTTTTTACATTTCTTTGTACATTTATTTCTTTATTTCTAATTATGGCAGGATTGGCATTCCATAACTCACAACAACAGCCTTATTGAACATGCACATTCATTCTCTGCCAGCAGGAGGCGCTTTCGAACGGTTTCCCCGGTAACAGCAGAACAAAGCAGCGCAGCACTGGACTTTGAAACGTGCTGCGCGCATATTTATTTATAGCTTAATCCTCACATTAAGCTGTATAGCGATTCTGGTTTGTACCCAAATTTAAGACCTCTTTAAATCATAATTAAGACTTTCTTGTACAATTTAAGACTTTTTATGACCTTAAATTTGATAAAGTAAATTTAAGACTTTAAGGACCCGCGGGAACCCTGATATAATGATATTCTAGGGAATTGTGTGCTTCTAATTTTAAAGCAACAGTTTGGACAGGACCCTTTTCTAGGGTCCCTTTTCATGACAATGCCTCTGTGTTTAAAAAGAAATGATTGATTTAGTCAGTGTGGAAGAACTTGACTGGTCTGCAGAAAGTCAAGTCCTAGTCCAAGATGAACACCTCTGGTGTGACTTTAAATGCAGCTCTTGAGCCAAAAACTCTTTACCAAACACCAATGACTTTGTACATACACTATATGGATAAACGTACTGGGACACCCCCTTCTTTAGAACAGAAAAAGGCACTTAAAACTGTGGCAACAAAGATGGAAACATAATTCATGTATTTAAAAATTGTATTTCCATCTCTGTTGCAACAGTTTTGGAAGCGTCTAAAATGACTGTACCCATATGTACAAGTCATTGGTGTTTGGTAAAGAGTTTTTGGCTCAAGATCTGCATTTAAAGTTACACCAGAGGTGTTCAGCTTGGATTAGGGCTTGGCTTTCTGCAGACCAGTCAAGTTCTTCCACACTGACTGAATCAATAATTTCTTTTTGAACCTTTTGAATACACAGAGGCATTCTCATGTTAGAATAGAAAAGGGTCCTATCCAAACTGTTGCTTTAAAATTAGAAGCACACAATTCCCTAGTATATCATTATATGCTTAAACATTAAGATTTGTACTCATGGAAATTACTAAAGTAGTCAAACCTGTTCATTAGAAGGGGGTGACCCAATACTTTTGGCAATCTCCATTTCACCAAAAATGTCACTTACGCCAACTTTACCAGCGTATTACGGTATACTATAGTACAATATAACTGTAGTAAAACCATTTTATCAGAACCGTGTTTTTTTTTTTTTTTTGTTAAACCATGGTTTGCACCAAAAAAAACCACGGTTCCTAACAGTTATAGTTAACTACAGTTTTGCTATCTATAGTAAAACCATGGTTAATTTTCGTAACTTTACAGCAAATCTCAACTGCTTATTTATTTTTTTATACTGTAGTTAAATGCCAGCAATATTGTCGCCCAACTCTAAACTGCTACTTTAAATGCGACTAATGTATGACCAAGATATTGTAAGGCAGGCTAAACATTAACAACATGATTTTCTATAAAGCTGCTTTGAAACTATGGGTAGATTGTTGTACAGTAAAACTGACTTGACTTTTTTCACGTGATTTCAAGTGAATGTTTTATTAATTAATTATTCAGACCGATCGGTGATCCGGTTTAAATATTGCTGCATCTACATCAATCACTTTTCTAGTCAGGGAAAACTCAATGTTAAATCTACCCGTTAGTTAATATTTTGTGAACATGCCAACCCTTAAATTTACAACTAAACTTATTAAAGAATCGTCTTACCAACGTGAGTGCCACCTCCAGCATGGGGGCTAACGCCAGAGCCCCATGGAACAGAGGTACACAATCCACGCACAACACGGAGTTTCTTGGGCTGTCCTTCTTTTTGTGTTTTTCAGCCACCAGTAGCCCGTTAACGGCGCGATGAGGGTATTTAGCAGCGTGTAGCAGCATCTTACAGTACGCTTGAGTGGTCAGTTTTAAGGACATGTTTACAGATTTACTGTGATTAAAAAAAAAGTAAACTATTCCTCAACAGAGTCTCTTGATGTCGTGATACTTGGGAAAGAATCAAGTGTTCAAGAGTGTACATACACTGTCTCTAAACTAGTCCCTCGAACACGTTTTTCGTTCATTTTCTACACGTCAACCATCACCTCCATTCTGGATCTGACATGCACAACTGACCCTGAACCGGCTGGTGGTGTTTCTTCTTCTTCTTCTTGCTTTACGGCGGATCTCACTTATAAGTGCATTACCGCCACCTATCTCTCAAATGGACCATTGACACTCTGGCTGCGTTCGAAACCGCATACTCAATAAGTATACTTTATTTCAATAAGTACATACTTAACGAGCGCTAAAAGAGTATACGTACTCTAAAGCCAAATCTGGTTGAGTATGAATCATGTGCTGCGTCCCAATGCGCCTATACTACGCCCTTAAAGTATGTACTCTTTTGGTGAAGAAACAATACACACTTTTGAGTGTGTAGTAGAAGAGTAGGCAAGCTTTGGGACATATCACGTCACACAACTGCGTGTTTAACGGACCGCTCCGTCGCACCTGTTACACGCACCCTGTCACTGTAAACTGGCCTGTCAGTCATCTTGTCACTGTTAACATCCTCCACATTTAATTTAATTTAACTTCCTATCGTATTGGAGAAAAAAGAAGTTGCTCGATGATCTGCCAGTAGCGGGTCTGAACTCTGCTCAGATTTTCTGCATAATGATGCATTTAAAAGGTAACGACCAAATGGATGTTTATAAAAGTTTACATTGCTGTTGCAGATGAAATATAACACGGATAAAAATAAATAAATAGTTACCAGGTTAAATGTTGATTATTGGAAACCCCCTTTTGTAAACCTCTACCTAACAGTCGCTCGCTCGCATCAGCCACGTTTGTAGTTTTTCTAACGCTTTTTATTCGTGTTTGTAGTTCTGGACCGAATGCTTCGCCAAAGCGCAATGGATTGTGGGCAATTTTAGCCGGATCCACACTTCAAAAATCGACCTGAAATAGTAGACCATCCGGGGACTTTTGGCATACTCTTTTCAACATACTATGCGACACACTTATTGTAATCTCACATACTATTTAGAAAGGATAGTATGAACATTGGGACGCAGGGATAGACTGTGAAAAAAAAATGAATGCGATCCGCCATATTGACGTTATCATGTGACCTAGGCTATGACGTTATAACAACAAGCCCAACAATTTAAAAGATATGAGCGACAGGCTTAATTCAGGTTTAAATCTGTAAATATTTTGATGTTTCTTGTTGAATTTAAGTCTCGTTTCATCCCCTCAGGCTTATAAATAACAAAAACAACACCAACAAAAATGTAATTTTTGATTATGATCATATGAATATTATGATTATTCAAAGATATTTAACCTTGTCATTGTGCTTTTTTTCTGTGTATGTCATCTCATTCTTTGATGTACGCAAACCCATTATATTTATGTTTTCTTTTTTTTCTTTTGTCATTATGATTGTTTGTTAAAGATACAACTATCTTCCCCTGATCTTGTATGCAATTACAAGTTATGCAATTAAAATAAATAAATAAATAAATGCGACAGGTGCACTAACACCTCACAGCATCAGTAACTCGACAACCCTACCTAGTACTGTTTTCCTCAGCCTTTGCAGTGATTGCAATGTCTGCATAAAGGAGATGTACTGCAGATGCTCGAAGATCTTGCCTTTGGAGAAGACTGTTTATATTATACTGGAAAAATGTAAGTATTAAAAAAGATGATTACCCCAGAATGCATTACTAGCTATTACTAGCAATTACCAACACTACAATAATAATGGTAAATACTGACCAATAATTAATTATATTAATATTGTATATATATATATATATATATATATATATATATATATATATATATATATATAAAAAATTTTTTATTTATTTATTTTTGAAAATTGTTTTATAAAACTATAGTAAACCAAGCAAAATGTCATTTGTTTTGTCATATGCCATAGGTATGCATGAATATACATTAGACAAATTCAGCCAAAGTGAATACATCTCAATTTTCATTCAAGCAAAGAATTAATGCATAAGTTAAAATTAAAACTGTTGCTTTCTCATTCCCTTTAATATTTACATGAGCAGGTACCCAGCAGAATCTCACCACTATCTGAAGTTTCCACAATCTAAATAAGCTTTGATGAATTTCTAGCATATTTTGAATGCTGAATAAGGCTGCTACAGAGTCAACACAACATATACTACTCTATCTAGCTTTATTTCCTCCACCCACTGCAATCCTATAATAGCCATCATCTCAGCCGTATACTGATAACTGATCAGGTAATCTTTTTCCAATACTTAAATCCAATATATATATATTCCTACGCCTACTCTATCTTCGTCATCTTTGGACCCATCTGTATAAATATCTAAATAATTAGAATATTTGCTTTTTATGTACTCAGTTGTCATACATTCTTTCCCACTCTCTTCCCATATTTCTTTTAACTTCATTATATTTAAGTCTACTTCAGCTTTTGGAAATAACCATACAGGGATATATTACTAATAGGAGAAGGGGAATTAAAACAGATTTTGTGTAGTCTATATTCCTCTGATTTAGCTCTTTACCTGGGGTGTATTCCAGAAAGCAGGTTATGTGACATACCCAGGTATGTTTGAGGATAAGTGAGCGGATAACCTCAGCTTTCGGTTCCAAAATCGGCGGTTACTTTCAGGGTATGTAAGTAACCATAGCAACTTGCTCTCTGAAAATAACCTGTTTATGTTCCAGGGTTAGTTCACTTCAGCGCTATCAGAGCATGACAGATAGTGCACAGTATTATATATTATTACAATACAGTTATGTATATAGCCTACTATATATATATATGCTATTTTAATGATAAAACGCTAATATAAGTAATAAATAAGGTTTGCCTATATATTGCTCTAATATGGTTATTATATTTTATTGGCATATATAACAGTTATCTGTATAAATTATAAAACACTATTATGACAGGGTAATGTTTAATTTATTATATTAGCCTATATATATATATATATATATATATTACATTTTATATTATCATCTCACACATGGATCGGCATTTTCTATAATGTATTTCTATTATAAAAATACATATCTGATATGACTTAATATATAATTAGTATCAAACAAACAATATAATTCTTATTCTCAAGGATTAAAGATCAAACGAAAAAAAAATAAAAATGATTGCAAAACCATCAATTAGGTGGCGATATGCACTAAGCATAAGGCCAACATGACCTTTGAACAGAAGAAGAAGAAAGAAGCGGTATGGCGCGCTTATTCTTAGCGTCCGTTTCCATAGTGACTCGTCGATTCGTCGCTCTGTTGAGAATGTCTTGAGTCTTAACCAGGAACATACTCTGAGTTGAATGAACTTACTCCTGGACGCGTTTTTGGAACCACATACCTCGAGTAAGCAAGGTTTGGGGTTAATCAACCGAAAGTTCAGGGTTTATCTGACGGTAAGTTAACCATGCTTTCTGGAATACACCCCTGATGGGATACACTTATAGACGGTTGCAACGGCAACGACATAAACAAACGTTACTGCGCATGCGCGCTTTTGTGGCCCTAACTTAACTTCCGGTAGACATCCAAATACAATCAGTAACAACAGCTAAGTCCCTCTAGAGTAGATTATGTTTTGATAACAAGCAAAATATGTTTGCTGCGTAAATCAGACAGACCGAGATGCAGCGATAACTACTTGGACGGATTTATTAAAAATGCAAATTCATTCTCTGCCAGCAGGAGGCGCTTTAAAGCAGGAGAACTAGAGGTTTCCCCAGAAACGGCTGTTGGGCTGTACGTTACACAAAGCAGCGCTGAGCTTACAAACGTTGCTTTATCAGGCATATAACTTGCTAGATGAAATGAAAATGACATTGAACATTTTCTAAAGACAGTGTCCTTCAGAAATACAGTGATATAAAAACACCCGCGCCTCTTTTTGATTTTTAAACATGCGTTCCCAGATAGCAAAATTTGTCTGGCCCACCTCTGGGCCACAACCTTGCTTAGCTTCTGGCCCAGTTCTGGCTGGGTCCCCGGCCCAAAGCTGGCACACACACTGAAAACAGACTCAAACAATTTCCTCTGGCCCAGATGCGGCCCACGCCCTGTAAAATTACTCTTATTTATTGACGTAGCCCAGATCTGGCCCGCATACTGTAGAGTGACTTCTATTATTTTATGTGGCCCAGGTCTGGCCCAGACACTTTATGCCAGATCTGGCTGAGACTCGGCTTGGTCCCCGGGCCGAATGTGGCCCAGAAACTGATAAATGTAATTCAGCAGTGAAACACAAATACAACCATTTAAAAACATTAAAAAGGCTTTAATTATAAAATTACCAAATACTTTAATATAAATATATATGAACAAATGCACTACAGTATAAACATTCACACTTTTTAAACCACGAAATAACAAGTAAATTATATTTACTGTATATATATATATATATATATATATATATATATATATATATATATATATATATGAAGAGTTCATTTGCAGGAACGGATAACTTCGTTTTAACAATTTTTAAAAATCATGTTTTTCATTGTGCATTCCAATTAATCTCAATCAAACTGCATTCAGGTTATTTTGATTAGGTAAAGAATAACTAATAAATACTAGCTAACTAACACGAAACAAAAACATAACAAAAAACATGATTTTTAAAAATATTTAAAAACGGAGTTATCTGTTTTTGCAAATAAACTCTTCATATATAAAACATTGTGTGTCATAATTCAGTTCAGTTCTTATCAAATGGTGTCAGTGCAGTCAAGTCAATAATATTGCTGAATATTAGGTGTCTTAAACTAAGCAAGACAAAAGGCAACAGTGACAAGGAACCCAAACAAGACCAGGCTCAGTCAGAAACAGTCTCCTCTGGCCAAATGAATGAACGTGGTGTGATTATTCCAGGCTACATCACAAGTCAAATTGTGGATTGATATCTTTCAGAATATTTCATCCAAATTCTTCTGCTTGAAGGAACATCACGCTAGCAGGTGAAGCTGGTAAAAAGGGTCTGTGCAGAGGGCTTGTCTGGTTCTCGTAGTCTTTGCTGAGGATCTGTGTTGGGGCCATCAACGAGGTCTTCACAGGGATCTGTCATCTAGCTGACATGGTTTCCGCTGACATTCAGGGATGTGTTGTGGTCGCTCCTGGGTGCAGGTCCACCGTCTGGTCTGGATACCGAATGGATCAGCTGATTACTGTAACCTAGGGATGAGGGTGAGACAGTATATAAGCAACTAATATAAGCATTGATGTCATTCTTCTTTCAAATTAACAAGTGCATTAGATATTATAGGAAGTGTTGCTGCTTACCCTAATTGGTGCAGCATAAAAATCCTTTAAGAGATTTGAATTATAGAAATGTGATAGTGTGTCATGTGTATGGAAGGTTAAAGAGATGGGTCTTTTAAACTCACAGTGTGTCTGCCTCCTGAAGTCCACCCTTCAGCTGGAGCCACCTCTTCAGTCCCCTTGACCTCCATTTCAGCAGCATTAGCTTGAAAGTTTTTTTCCAAATTGCAGCCTTGAAATATGTACAAATATATATTGTAAGGTAATTATTTAATCTTAAGCATTACAGCTTTTTACAATCATTAGGACCAGACCCAGAATTTGCACCTTATATGTTTGATGAATGTTCATGCAACAGCTCAGAATTTCTGTAAAAAAAATAAAAAAATAAATAAATGTCAGATTACACATATATAGTGTTCAGATTAAATTTTTTAAGTTTGTTTGCTCATAATCCCCACCACAGTAAAATAAGTATGATTTTAAATCACATCATATGGCATATCTATGCTTCAAAAGTTTTCATTCACTCTAAAAACTGAACCTGCTCAAGTGCAGCAGACAGATTAGGCCTCCATTCAAGAACAAAAGATGATGCACTTACATTTTACGGCTCCCTCTTACGTATCTATAGTGTTTTTCTCTGTCAGAGCTTCCCACACGGCAGTGTTACCACAAAATAAATATTATTATTAAATTCAGATTGCATTGAATTGTCTTGGCAGGTGTAATGCTACAACAGCGTGCTCAGTTTGATTCACAAACAAATGACTAATTTGAATGGTTAAGTGAATCGAATCAGACAGAGTCACTCGTATAGATGTTTATGGTGCCACCAGCGCAGTCCGACTCCTATGATTCAATATATCACTCGTTGAAAAAGACGAATCGAATGAATTCTAGCAAACAAAATAGAATTTAACTCATTACAATTTAATTACTTAACAGTATCGTGCACTGGATACAGCTCATCGGTTTTTTATATTAAAAAAATTACATATTGTTTTCCTAAAGAGACCGCGCCTGACAGTTAGGCCTAACGTTACTCATCAACACTCAATATATCCGGGACCGAATGATTTTTCTGACGCTATGTTATCATCGCAAACCTTACAGAAACCATCTAAATACTCTTCGTGGCATTTAAACATCAAACAACTCTAGATTGATCATTAAATAACTTAACTTACCTTTTTGCAGCTGAAGTAGTATTCCTCTTGAGAACTGTGCCCGCTGAAATCTCCTCAGGATTAACCGCCAAATCTTTCTCTCAGTGGCTGATCTCCTTCATTCTAGCAGCGGCCGACGGAGACAAAACCAACTCGGGCCGAAGGTAAATTCACGCAACTACACCGAGTGTGGACCTGCCACACGTACAACAGCTCGCAGCCGAGATCGGCCCAGAGAGAAAAAGCCGTCCGTCAGCCAGAAGTGTTTTGTAGAGTCGGCGCGGCTCTGGCCCATTATCTTCTCACCAATGTCGTGACTGAGCCGACAGTGCCGCATTTTAGCCAGAATCGGCCCGAGTGTGCTTGCTATCTGGGTTACGTGCTCATGTTTATTCAACGCCATTTGGAAAATCAGTCCGTTTTGATATCGTGGCGGGTCGCCACAAATAAATAAACGTATGTGAAACACATCCCACAGCACAACAACCTGAGCCCAACTTCATTACTCATCACTTTAACTTTAACTGTGTTTGTAGCCAGCGCCACTAATGGCGCTTTTCCACTGCATGGTACAGCTCACTTTTGGGGGGTTTTCCACTGGGAACAGTACCTGGTACTTTTTTTTAGTACCACCTCGGCCGAGGTTCCAAGTAGTGATGGGTCGTTCTTGAACGATTCGTTCATTTTGAGCGAATCTTTAATGTGACTCGGGAAGAACGAGTCGTCTCAGGGAGTGATTCGTTCAGTCGCGCATGTGCAACATCCTATAGGTTCTGTACTGGAATTAGTTCACCTTAGTTCAGGTTTGAGTCCTTCGTTCATCACGTGACAGCCTCATACACTAACCTATGCAGTCAGAGCCGGAAAGAGAATTGATTAGTTCACCTGTTTCGAGTCTTCGTGTTTGAGTCGTTCGTTCTTTTGTCACGTGACGTGACAGCTTTGGGCAGAGAAATTAGTTAATTTACAACCTTCCTTACAAATGGGTGCATTATTATTATTATTATTATTATTATTATTATTATTATTTACTCGTACAGTTATGTGATGCATTTCTGGTCTCAAATTATTGCTTTTAATTTCTGTCACGATGGTACTTTTCCATAATACTGAATGTAGTAATAAAGATAATAACAGGGGTGCAAACTTGTCACCTTTCGGCGAAATTCGCCGTTTTCACCTTGAAATAGGTCATTCACGTGAATCGTGTAGATCTGTAAAAAAAAAATTTAATGGGGGTCGTATCTGCCTGTCATCTGTGTCACGTCACCTGTAGCGTTTTTTCCCCTGTTGGCAAAGGAATGGACCCGCCCTACTCTGCCTCTGATTGGCTTACCTTAATGTCCTTTACCTCAACCAACCAATCTCACTCCTGAAGGATAACTTTTAGACGCTGCAGGCAATGCTATCCATATTTCCAGAGGCTACGTAAAACGTGTAGGAACAAGCTAACGGCAAGCAACTTATGACCGAATGAAGAATGTGCATCAGTGTGTTTTTTCTTTTTTCCGTTTTATTTCATTTATGAAGGTGATGTAAACTGAATAATTATATATTCTATTATAATTATATAATAATATTGTGTGTAGGCTATGTAACTTATATAGTTTTCATTTTATTCATTTCGACAACTTTACCGACACTGCATATGGTCTTTGGCTGCGTCCATTGCATCCGACACGTTTTTTCACGGACACGCCGCCAAATCGGAAACTCGGGGCTTAAAGAAAATTTCAAGTTTCCCACTCGTAATAACGACTTTGTGGTGGCGTTCATGTGCGTTCAACTCGTACATGTATCTGACATGACTGTAACAGCCTATTTCAAGACGGAGAAACACCTCGCGTTTAGCCCGTCAGCTGCTTCAGTAATTCGAGTGCTGAAATAAAGATTTACAGTGGTTTATTTGCCCTGACTAAGTTCATGTATCTTAACAACAGTCCTTGTTGAGTTGTCGCTCAAACGTCTTTTAATCATATAAAGGTGTTTATCCTTGAATGGTGCACTGCAAAAAATGATTTGAGAATGTTTTTGTCTTGTTTCTAGTCCAAATATCTAAAAATTCTTAAATCAAAAAGCATTTTCTAGACAAGTAAAAATTGTCTTGTTTTCAGAAAAAAAATTGTCAAAATTAAGTGAGTTTTTCCTTAAAACAAGCAAAATAATCTTATTTCAAACCGAAAACAAGATTATTTTGACTTTTGACTTATTTTTTTTATGGAAAAAAAAAATTATTTGATTTAAGAATTATTAGACTAGAATTATTAGATTATTTGGACTGGAAACAAGACAGAAAAATGTAAGAAAAGCATTTTTAGCAGTGTGTAACATTTTCTCCCTATAAAGCACATTGACTTGCCATTGTGTGTGAAATGTGCTATGTGAATTATGTCAATTAACTTGCCCTTAGTTTTAACACACCTGTGTGTGTGTGTGTGTCTGTGTCTGTGTGTGGATAAACTCCTGAATAAAGAGTTGGTTATGCTTTAATTTAATTTTATTTATTTTTTTGGAGTCTAATCTTCATAAAATACAATACCTTGTTGTATTTATGTATTTTGAGTTAACCCTTTAGATTAGACTATAGTGTTACTTACTATACTTTTGTAACATATGACACTTTAGACATTAACACTGTGTACACACTCTTGAATTGTTTTTTTATTGTTTATTTTTGTGCCAGAAAAAGCTTTAGCAAAGAGGATAACTATTCCAAAATGAATTAAAACAATTTAAATAAAAAATACAAGAAAATTAAAATTTACTAAAGCCACAGAGCCAGATCATAACCTTAATATTTTAAACTAACATTAATCATTCATATTCAAAATGTTATTTGCTTTCACTTCATGTCATTGTGTCCTTTTTGACCAATCTTCTTATACAAATATTAGACCAATATGTCAAGTCTGCCTAGGAAAAACGATTATACCAGCAAAGTCAAAACTGGAGTAAAAATGAACAAACTATAAGTGCTTTGTAATTTTAGGCTTGGATTTTTTTTTATTATATAGTTATATTATATGTTTATTGATAGACAAAGACAGTGAAAGGACAAATCAATCAATATTTTATTTATAACAGGGTTTTATTTATTTATAAAATAACACAGATCCTCAAGAAACAGTAACAAAAACAGTGACAGAAATGGACAGACCATTTTTATTTCTAGGAAAATGCTTATTACACATATTTTGATAATTTTATGATAATTCTTAAATATGATCCAACATACAAAAAATACAGTTTTACTTTATAGTATTTTACTGATCCGGCAAGTGGTCACGTGACAAAAGAACGAACGACTCAAACCCGATGACTCGGGAGGTGAACTAATCAATTCTCTTTCCGGCTCTGACTGCATTGGTTAGTGTATGAGGCTGTCACGTGATGAACGAACGACTCAAACCCCATGACTTGTCAGATAGAGGTGAGGTGAGCTAATCAAGACCCAGGTAAACGATGAATTAATCTTTTCTGTTTCTTATAGCATTATAGGTTGTATTGTTTGTAGTGTGATCAACGTTTGCATAAGTAGTAGATGTGTTAAGGAAGTAGCACGTAACATTTTAATTATATTTTGCTAAAATGAACGAAATGAACAAAATGACTCGGAAAAAAAGATTCATTCATTTTGCTGAACGAGACTCAAAGGTCCGAGTCAGTAAAATGATCCGAACTTCCCATCACTAGTGCGGACTTCCGGGAGCTGGTCCAGCATTAGAAGTTTTCTTTTTTTTTTTTTTTACTTTATTGAATAATGTAAACTTTACAAACATGGCCTGGTACAAAATGCTAAATTTCTTAATCAGACAACAGACAAGCATAGTCCAGGATCAGAAGTTGCCGCTTCCACAAAAACGATTCAGAGCCAAAATGAAAGCAATATATATTTAATGTTTATATATATATATATATATATATATATATATATATATATATATATATATATATATATGTGTGTGTTAAAACAATGAAGCACAATTTGTTGTAAAATATTTGAATGCTTTAATTCGTCAGCCACAATGCTCTGCCCACCTATTTCCTGTTTGCGTCACACTGACTGCCTTTATCCTTCCTTAAGCGAGCGACAGACAGAGGCGCGAGGTTTGTGAGATAAATTAATTTTTTTGCCGATTTATTTTGATATCTGTGGGCTCTATATCTTCTGATTTAATAAAGCTTTGTTTGTATTATTTTATGTGTCGAGCGAGCGACTGAGCATGTTTGAAATTTTGTTAGTGACATTGAGACTACTGTGGTCGATGACTGATACTGTATTTCAGTTTTAGCATTAGCATTAGCAGTAGCATTACACCAGTAACTTACATGTGTTCTAATGTATCCAGCACGGTGCAACAGAGTAAAACAAACTTTAGGATACGCAGTCACATTGTTTATTAATGTATTAAGTGCGTTCTAGAGGGAAATGCCATATTTTTGTTGTTTAACAAATCCCAGCGACGATATGACCTTGTAATGTTAGTTAACCGGCTCATGCCAAAGACTGTGTTATGTTATGCGCTGACTATCCTTTCTAAGTTATTTAATATTATGACGATACCATAGGAAAGCGATTGTAATTTCGTAGTACTTGTATGATTAGCATATTCGTATAATGCATATACAGATATAGGCACTTTAATGATATCCTGTCGTGCTTCTGTTTCCTTTTCTTTTTAATGAGTGATGAACTTAAATTATTTCTTATATTGTAAATTAGTATTTTCTGCCTTGATTACTCATAATGATAGCAATGTGATTTTAGGAATGTCCTGTAAGAAGCATGGTTTAAAAAAATAAAATAAAATGAATATATATAATTTATTTTATTTTTTTCTATAAAACAGGAAATATACTTTTTTCCAGGGATACCATGAATATCATGCATAAACAATGTACACATAATAAATTAATATAAATACAAATCAGGCTTTGATAGTAAAGTTCACCCTCGAATCACTGAAAATAGTAATCATGTTCTTACATTTGCAAGATGAAGTTTGAAAACATTTCCGAAATGCACCAGTATACTGCATGTATGTTTGTACCAGCTTTGGAGTTTGGGACACCAGTGTATTCATGTTTTTACTTGTATGTGATCTAAATTGACTGACTTGTGGGGGGAAAAAACCTTCATTTTGGTCAGATTTTGTTCCAAATTGCATCATTTGCCCTTAGATTTAGATTAAATGTACTACTGTGATTGGGTGTTTTCATATTAAAATTGGTTCTCTTAAGTTATTTGTTTACATTTTTTTTTTGTTCAATTTAAAATTTCTCAAAATGGAAAGAAGGATTAGTAGTTTCTCATTTACCATTTACTGTTTGTTCTCTTACAGGATGTTGGCAACTAGAGTATTTCGCCTTGTTGGTAATCGGGCCTTGTCCACTTCCATCTGCCTGCGTGGTGGACATGGTAAGCTACATGCAAACTTGTGTGTGTGCGCATGGCCCTATATATATATATATATATATATATATATACACATATACACAAGTGCATCTCAAAAAATTAGAATATCATGAAAAAGTTTTTTTTTTTGTAACTTATTTCAAAAAGTGAAACTTCCATATATTCTAGATTAATTAAATGTCAAGTAAAACATTTAAAAAAAGGTTTTTTGTTTTAATTTTGATGATCAGAGCTTACAACTCCTGAAAGTCAAAAATCTAGTATCTCAAAATATTAGAATATTTACATTTGAGTTTCATTAAATGACCATCCCTAAAGTATAAATTCTAGGTATCTCTTGTTCTTTGAAACCACAATAATGGGGAAGACTGCTGACTTGGCAATGGTCCAGAAGACAATCATTGACACCGTCCACAAAGAGGGTAAGTCACAGAAGACTGACAGGGGTGGCTGTTCACAGAGTGCTGTATCAAAGCATATTAAATGCAAAGTTGACTGGAAGAAAGGAAGAAATTGGGTAGGAAAAGGTGCACAAGCAACAGGAATGACCGCAAGCTTGAGAATACTGTCAAGCAAAGCCGATTCAAACACTTGGGAGAGCTTCACAAGGAGTGGACTGAAGCTGGAGTCAGTGCATCAAGGGTCACCACACTCAGACGTCTTCAGGAAAAGGGCTACCAAGCCAATACTGAAACAGAAAAAATGTCAGAAGCATCTTACCTGGCTAAGGAGAAAAATAATTGGACACTTCAGGGCTCGCAAGATTTCAAAATCCCTGGTAGCCCTTCGGGCAGGTACTCTTCAGATTTTGGTAGCCCGAAAATTAATTTAACTAGCCCGAATTAAAAAATTACTATTTTATTTTATTATTATTATTTTTTTTTTAATATAGAAAATCAGATAGGAGTTTAAATGTCAATCAAAAATATTTTCAATACACAAATACCAACAAATATGAAGGAAGGAATTTTATTTCACTATTTACAGGGTATCTGCAGAATTTTAAAATATATATTTAAGGCAATTTATGACCCATTTTAAGAGCTGCACAAGTAAAATGAACACAGAATGAGCGGGGTTGGACAATGTCTATGGTAACACAGTTTTGAGCCATAAAATTACATGATTTACAGTTCAGATACAGGTTTTCACAAAAACAAAAATCTTATACAACAGCGTTTCAGGCTATAGACCGTTTTTATGAAAAGGGATCAATCAAGCATATAAATTGTTAATTTAAAATGTATAAATATTACTGTCTTAATTGTTTAGATTTTTAGAAGGCACATCAACTTCTTTCTCATTTACAACTCTGTGTTTGCTGCTTAAAAACACAAGTTGATATTTGCATTGATCTGAGCATAAACAGTAAGAAAGGCTTATTGGAAATGCAAATTCATTATCTGCCACGAGGTGGCGCTTTAGGAGCGCTGAAATATTGCGGTTTCCCCAGAAACGCTGTACACAAAGCAGCTCCGCGCTCATAAACGCTGCTTTATCAGGAATTATAGGTAAAATGAAATTAAAATGCCAACGTTTCTGAGGACAGTTGGTTACCTTCAGATACATTCACATAAAGACATCCGCGCCGCGTTTTGACTTGAAACGTGCAGCGCTCATATTTATTCAGTGACGACTTTGCCTTTTGAAGTTTAATCCTGCCGTATCGCGACTCATGTCTTTCCGTCCCCAACTGTAAGACCTCTTGAAATTATAATTAGGACATTTCTTCCACCATTTAACGTATTTAAAACTTTTTAGTTTGAGTTTTTAAGGACCCGCGGGAGATCTGTATTTAAGGAGCCCGTCGGGCAGGCGGCGATACATTTTGGTAGCCCGACTGGAAAACACAATAGCCCCGGGACGTCTGGCTAGCGATTTTGCGAGCCCTGCACTTGCTCAGTGGTCCAAAGTCCTCTTTACAGATAAAAGTAAATTTTGCATTTCACTTGGAAATCAAGGTCTGGAGTCTGGACAAAGACTGGAGAGGCACAGAATCCAAGCTGCTTGAAGTCCGGTGTGAAGTTTCCAAAGTCAGTGATGATTTGGGGTGCCGTGACATCTGCTGGTGTTGGTCCATTGTGTTTTATCAAGTCCAAAGCCAATGCAGCCGTCTACCAGGAGATTTTGGAGCACTTTATGCTTCCATCTTGCTGACAAGCTTTATGGAGATGCTGATTTCCTTTTCCAGCAGGACTTTAGCACCTGCCCACAGTGCCAAAACCACTTCCAAGTGGTTTGCTGACCATGATATTACTGTGCTTGATTGGCCAGCCAACATGCCTGACCTGAACCCCATATGGAGTCTATGGGATATTTTCAAGAGAAAGATGAGAAACAGTCAATCCAACAATACAGACGAGCTGAAGGCTCAATAGTGTCTCAGCAGTGCCACAGGCTGATCGCTTCCATGCCACACCTCACTGATGCTGGAATTTGTGCTAAAGGAGCCCCGACCAAGTATTGAGTGCATAAATGAACATACTTTAAAGAACTTGAACTTTTCTGTTTTGCAAATCCTTTTTTTGATTGATCTTAGGAAATATTCTAATATTTTGAGAGACTATTTTGACTTTCATGAGCTGTAAGCGCTAATCGTCAAAATTTAAAAAAAAAACTTTTGAAATGTTTTACTTTACATGTAATGAATCTAGAATATATGAAAGTTTCTCTTTTTGAAATAAGCCTTTAACTTTTTCACAATATTCAAATTTTTTGAGATGCACCTGTCTTAATCTAATTAAATACAAGGTGCTGCCATTAATTAATTAATGTTAAATGTTTAGGCTACAATGGCCTAACATAGAGTATGGAACATAAAAGAAGATAATTCGAGAAACATCTCAGTATTTTAATTTTTTTCATGCAATGAAAGTCACTAGTGACCAAACAGCTTAGTTACAAAAAGTATTCAAAAGACCGTTTATGTTGTGAAAAAGTAAGTCAGTCATTCAGGTTTGAAACAACATGAGGGTGAGTAAATGATGGCGGGCGGACTGTTTACAGCTCACTCAGGGCGGGTCTAAGGTAAGACAGCCTTGTCAATCAACTATCATGGGAGGGTCTTGTACAGAACTGCGTCATTCTAACAGGACTCTCAGAACAGCCTGATTTGAGAGAGGGGATTTAAAAAAAAAAACACTGGGTGGATTTTTATCATAGGATGGATGTATACACACACTTCCATCACACATTTATGTTCAAACAACTTGAAAAGTGAATTTTGCATCCGATGACCCCTTTAAGTAAATGAAATGATACTCTAAAGAAGAAACTGAAACTACCAGCAGATGGCAGTAAATGTCTTTGAGTCGATTCGTTCAAACGGCTGATTCATTCAGGAATTCAGTAAAAGGCTCTCTTTATGAATGGGCCTTTGAATCATTGGTTCACCCGATTCGTTCAAAACGCGGATTCATTCAGAAACTAAACAAACATCGCTGTGTTGCTCGGAGATGCACAACAGTTCTGCTGTGACTTTATAGGTAATATTTTCATTGGCAAAATTGAACAAAATGCACAATATTGTTTAAATTTTGCTCAATATTAACTTCTTATTTACTGAACTGTTGTATAAAATCACATTTGCACTTGTGCTCTTTGTGACAAAAACGGCACTCGTGTGATATTACTCTCGCTGCTGATGCGATATCGCTTACCATATGATATAAATATGAGACAAAAACTCATAAAGGGGCATTTTTTCCCCAATATCTTGAATATTTAGGGAACAACTTCATTTTTGGAGTTGTCCTGCATCCTATTTGTCAACAGTCAACTGTATGAAATGTAAGATGATACACAGGCCTGGGGGCGGGGCCAGTGCCTTAACTGCGTTAAAATATTTTAATCGCGTTATTTTTTCATAACCAAGCTAACGTGTTAAACTGACAGCCCATACACTGCCGCTCAAAAGTTTGGGATCAATAAGATTTTTTATGTTTTTTTTTTTTTTTTTTTAAGGGAGTCTCTTCTGCTCATCAAGGCTGTATTTATTTGATTGAAAAATACAGAAAAAACAGTAATATTGTGAAATCTTGTTGCAGTTTCTTATATTGGCTTCCTATTTTTATATACTTTAAAATAGAATTTATTTCTGTGACGCAGCGCTGAATTTTCAGTATCATTACTCCAGTCTTCAGTGTCACATGATCCTTCAGAAATCATTCTAATATGCTGATTTATTATGAGTGTTGAAACTGTTGTGCTGCTTAATATTGTTTTTTTGGAACCTGTGATAATTTTCTTTGATTCCTTGATGAATACAAAGTTAAAAAGAACAGCATTTGTTCAAAATATAAATCTTTTCTAACAATACAAGTCTTTACTATGACATTTATTCATTTAACACATCCCTCCTGAATAAAAGTTACTGACCCCAAACTTTTGAATAGCATTGTATATTGTAACACAAAATGTATATTTTAAATAAATGCTGTTCTTTTTAATTTTGTATTCATCAAAGAATCAAAGAAAAAAGTATCAAGTGTGTGTAAATTGTGTAACAGTTGTTTTACTTGTCTTCTCAGGAGTTGCTAAGGTTGAGGACTACACACTGCCAGCATACTTTGACCGACGAGAGAGCCCTCTTCCTGATATCAAGTTTGTGCAGCAGCTGAGTCCTGAGCAGAAGTCTCTAAAGGAAAAAGAGAAGGGATCCTGGGCTGCACTGTCCAAAGAGGAGAAGATTGCATGTGTGTCATAAGTATTTTTGAAGACTTCTCTGTTGGTTCAGACTTTGGAGTTTTTATTTAATATGCTAATTGCCTTCTCTTAATGGTTGATTTCAGTATATCGCATCAGCTTCAAGGAGAGCTTTGCTGAAATGGACAAGGGAACAGGAGAGTGGAAATCAGTAGTTGCAGGAATTTTCTTTTTCATTGGCTTCACTGGCTTGGTTGTCTTGTGGCAGAGGAAGTATGGTAAGTTCCCTATCGAAAGGTAACTTGCGTTGCGTCGCCATTGACGACTGCTTTGGGGAAACTCCTGTTTACTCTGTTACTGAAGCCAGATTGGTTAACATTTGTGTAACTGCACAAACCAATGGCGCTTGAGCCCGCCAAAGGGGGAGGGGGAGAGGGGGGGGGGAAGCCGAAGAAAAGAAGCTTACCTGCTCTACGCTCCTCTTCACTGCTCCTGCCGTCGAATCCAGCCCCAGCAGTGGATGGTTTCCCCTGTGGCGATCCGTGCTTTGGACGTCGCAAGCGCTGCGTCATTTCCTGTTGAAGCGCTCCAGCCCGGCGACTCTTTTAAGCTGCCCCAAGCCAGTGTCCACTCAGCACCCTGCAAAACCAGCGCAGCCTCAACTCTCGCAAAAGCCACAGCCGGGGCTTCAGCAGCGCCCCAGATCGGCGAAGAGGTACACCTTCCCCAAGCATCAGGGAGCACGCCCTCGCGTAACGCTGGATCCTGGGCCATCCTGATCTGCGCGCGGAGAGGAAGAGGAGAGGGATAATTCTTGCGGACGCCAGAATTCCCTCAAAGACAGCTCACAGTTATTCCCCACCCCTTCGAATGCCTCTGAGTGGTGGAGGTGTTTTAACAGGACTGGTTCCTGTCTGTGGATTTGAAATATGCTTACTTTCACATCCAAATAGCGCCCCGTCACAGACCGTTATTGAGATTCGTGTTCGAGGGAATGGCCTATCAGTACACAGTCCTTCTGTTTGGACTGTCACTGGCCTCCTGCACTACGAAGTGCGTGGACGCGGCTCTTTCCCCTCTGAGGCAGATGGGAATCTGCATATGCTAGCAGACTCAGAATGGCAATTGATCGCTCATAGGTCGTTGTTGCGCAACCACCTAGAGCACTCAAGGGTTGAAAATCAACCCATCCAAGAGTTTTCTGTTTCCCAGACAACGAGCGTCCTTTCTGGGAACAGTCATAGACTCTGTGCAAATGCGGGCTTGGGTTATGCCGGAACGTTCCCTGAATATCCAGCGAGCGGTGGCATCTTTCAACCTCAAAGCATTTCAGCCCGTATTCCGCCCCACGCCTGGTGCCTGAGCCGCACTCATGTCAAGGTAACCTGCCGCTGCCTCAAAGCTGTGGCCCCTTGGACAACTTCTCGCCTGTTTCAGTCAGGCGTTCAGCTGGGGACGACCTCCAGGAGGAAGGTGGTCACGACAGACACTTCCAGCTCAGGCTGGGGCGCTCTGCACGAGGGCAATCTGGCATACGGCTCCTGCATATCAACGGCCTCGAAATGATGGCTGTTTGTCTGACCCTGAAGACCTTCCTGCCAGCCTTAAAGGGACATCATGTCCTAGTCCGGTCGGACAACACAACTGTGGTGGCCTCCATCAACCACCAAGGCGGACTCAGGTCACGTCCCCTTCACAGGATGACTCAACGTCTCCTACTTTGGGCACAGAAATAATTCTTCTCACTACGAGTGGTTCATGGGCCGGGCAGACTGAACCAAGGAGCGGTATGTTGTCAAGAGACAATGTAGCTCCGGGGTAATGGAGACTACATCCCCAGATGGTTCAGATGATTTGGTCATTTTTCGGCAAGGCAGAAGTCGACCTCTTCACCTCCGAAGACAACTGTAACTGCCCAACCTATTTCTCAAACCAGCGGGATGCTCTGGCCCACGACTGACCCAATGTAACAGGTACAGAAAGTGTACTGTTAAAATGTCAGTATAATTCACACACAATTGTTTATTTTCATATACTTTCCTAAAGATGAGCGTTTCCCTTTAATTGCTGTGATGTCATCATGAGCCTGCTCAATTTCCTGTTTTGTCTCCTCCTCTTCCTCTTGGCATTGTTAATGGATGGAAGAGGTGGGTTATTTTAGCTCCTGTTGATCTAAATTAATCTTTATTTTAATTGTTGTTTTTATGTCTATATTTTCATTCTAATTTATGTATATAATATTATTTTACATATCTGGGTGGTTATTTTTGTCATTTCATCCTGTTTTAGTTATATTTTTGTGTTTGGCCTATATGTGGAAATGAGAGCACATGTGACAAGTGTACATTTGTGTTATAGAAGCAAAAAGGGCGATTTATTCAGAGGATGCTCTTCTTTGTGTGTTAAATATCAGGTATGTTTTATTTGTTCTCGCTCTTGGCATTGTTAATGGATGGAAGAGAAGCAAAAAGGGCGATTTATTCAGAGGATGCTCTTCTTTGTGTGTTAAATATCAGATCAGTAAATCCAGAGAGATACCGCCGCCTGTTGTCCCGTGTCTGATTTCATCAACAACTACACAACGCAGACAGTTTCATAACTGGTGTCGCGAACCACCGGTTACACGTGGTGCCGTGAGCCCTTCGGATTTCGCATGATCGGCCGCGCGCCGATCGCCGGAGTTGCTGCTTCTAGACGACGGTGTGCTGTGAGATCGCTGGAGGTGTTCTGCTGATCGCGGAGGCCGCAGATCGTTTCATCTCGTCATCAGCGTTCAACTATCTGCTGCTCATATCACGTAGGATTGCTATAGGTTGAACGTTTGCCTTTTATGAGCTGTACTGAACTGTTCTTTGCGTTGCTGCAAGCTCAATGACAGTTTTTTTTGTCGTCACATTTTTTCTCTCCTCCATGAAACTTCACACTGAACTGTTTTGAGTCTACATGACCAGATTTCTGTAAGATACATTTATCTGAATACTAGTTAAGTGATTTCAGTGTTTTTATTTATTTTTTTTTCCTGAAACTGTTATTGCATTTCTCTTTTTTTTCTATTCAAACTGAGTCATGTTTGAGGACACTGTCAGTCAGGATGATTTTAGCCCTGTACAACGGCCTAGTGCCATGTTCCCAGTAGGCAGGGGTAGAGTACTTAACCATCCTGACAATATGTCTGGAGTTTCGCCTCAGTGTTTTGGTAGAGGAGGGCACTCTTTAATACTGAAATTGACCGTGTACATGCATCTGATTCAGCTATTGGTACGTCAGGGTGCCCAGCTGCTTGCTCTACCCCTTTTACACGCCCAAATGTTGATCACGTCATTACCCCTGAGTCTCTAGGAGGTCTTATTTCTGATTTAGCACAGAAAATTGGTGAGAGCATTACAGCCAGTCTCAATTTAACACAACATCCCAGCCCAGTGCAGTCTAAGTCAAATGTACAGCAGTCAAGTGAATGTTTTGATGCTTCTAATTTGAAAGTCATTGTCCAACATGATGTTGCCCCTCCACCATTCTTTAGAGGTGATCAAAGTGATTTGTTTACAGTACATGAATGGGAAGATTTGATGTGCAGTTATTTGAACAGTAAGAAATGCACTGATGAAACTGCCTCTGATCTCATTTTGAGCAGGTTAGCTGGGAAAGCGAGGGATGTAGTCAAAGTGTCCTTGCGCAGCTTCCCAGGGCCTACTGCTGCAGTCCCCACCACCACCGTGTTCGACATACTGAAGCGAAATTTTAGTGAGTTGATGTATTCAAACATGCCTATGGCTGACTTTTATAACACCCTGCCTAGGGCAGATGAGAGCCCAATGGACTACTGGATAAGGCTGAATAAGGCGATTGATGTGGCTGATGAGTGTTTGCGTAGGCGCAACAAGAGCGTTGAGGACCCTGCTACTGAGGCTGTCATGATGTTTATCTCACACTGTCCAGATCCTGGCCTTGCTTTGTCTTTTCAGTTCAAGCCTGCTGAACAGTGGAGTGCTGCTGAAGTTCAAGAGCGACTGGATAGTCATCGCAGGAACCTGAAGAGAGCTTTTGCTAGAACTTCACGCTCATTGCCTGTGTCAGCTTGCCATCAGAACTCTGTGACTGTCTGTGAAGAGCCTGTATTCAGTTCTCTCAATCAGCCTGAACTCTCCTCAAGTCAGTTACCATGTTTAGCTGGTCAGCTCAACCCAAACGCTGCTGCTTTTACTCCTGTCGATAGTATGCAGCAGTTGGTTGACATGATGGATAAAGTTTTATCTCTTTGCACTGCCTCACTGTCCTCACCCAACCCAAACTGTCCTGTCAGAACTTCAGACCCCAAGCCCAGTTTTAGCTCAGCATGTAGAGTATGTCAATCAAAGGAGCACACTACACATACTCATTGTATGCGCCAGAGGCTTTGTCGTAACTGCTTTAAACCTGGACACTTTAAGAGCAATTGTCCTAAGATGACGGGCCTTGAGCTGCCTTCTCCAGCCACCCAGTTAAACTAAATAGCCCATGTGCAGAAGGGGATAACATGGGCAGTGGTGTATTTCCCCTAAATAATGAGTCAGACCCACAAGAAATTTTTAACAATAGTTGCAAATTGTTGCCACCCGACAAAACAGTGCTGTATGTGGGATCTCAGAAAATTGATGGAGCTGGTGAACTCTTTTATGCTCCTGTGACTGTCGGTGGCCAGTCCGTACTGAATGGTATGCTAGATTCTGGTAGTATGGCTTGCACCCTGAGTACGGAAGGTGAATCCAAGTTGTGTGCTGACGGAGTTCTCCCTCGACCTTCAGTGATTCCTGGTGACGTGGTCCTGGTGGGCTGTGGTGGTCTTACTACTCAGCCTAAATGTGCTTACGACCTGGAAATCGAAGTCTACGGGTTCAAGTTCATCGTACCAACCTTAGTAGTGCCTGGACAGAAGGATGAGTTCATTATCGGCAGTAACGTCATCAAATGCGTGCTTCAGAAAATGAAAGCCGAAAAGAAGTACTGGGAACTGATTTCCTGTAATAACACCAACCCTGAGTGTGAAGAGTTTCTTGAACTTTTGAGCTGTGTTTCTCGTTGGTCTGGTCCTCAACAGCCCGCTAAGCTCGGCACAGTTAAGCTTCGTCAGGCGGTTACTTTGCTTCCCAGATGTGAGCACCTTGTCTGGGGAAAACTACCAGTTAACATTAATGTCTCTCCAGGAAGCTCCGTTATCGTCGAACCCACTACTTCACGTTCAGCTCCACGTCATGTTCTTGTTGGACGTGTGGTGACTCCTATGTGGGGTGATCGATGGGTGCCGATGAAGATCTTAAATCCCACCCAGTCACCAATAACTCTTCGACGTAACACTAAGCTGGCTGATGTGTCTCCTTGTTTGGCGGTGGAGGATGTTACAGTTTCGCAAAATGTGTGCAGACCTCAAGTTTCTGATGCAGCTTTCCCCAAGTCTATTCCACCTGTTGACCCTGTGCGGTTACTGCATGAATATGGTTTGGAGGGCATTGATATCGAAGGGTGTGAAGTCTCCGAGTCATGGAAGGAAGAGTTGGCGAGTCTTATCGTGTCCTATCGTGATGTTTTCTCCAGAGACAGACTCGATTGTGGAGAGGTGAAAGACTTTGTACACGAATTCATCTGAGTGATGACCGTCCGTTCCGCCTGCCCTATCGCCGAACCCCTCCGCGCACTACCAAAAGTTGAGAGAGGTACTTTCTGAAATGGAAGAGAAGGGCATTATTAGCAAATCCGTCAGCGAGTATGCATCTCCTTTGGTAATGGTATGGAAGAAGGATGGGTCTCTCCGAGTCTGTACGGACTTTCGCTGGCTTAATGCAAAGACGATCAAGGACGCTCATCCTTTGCCTCATCAGGCAGATTGCCTGGCTGCTCTAGGTGGCAATCTTCTTTTCAGCTCTGTGGATTTGACGTCAGGATTTTACAACGTCCCACTCCATGTATCTGATCGTCATTACACAGCATTTACGACACCCATGGGCTTGTATGAATACAATCGTCTTCCCCAAGGCCTGTGTAACAGTCCAGCATCCTTTATGCGCATGATGCTCAGCGTATTTGGAGATCTCAACTTTTCCAGCCTCCTTTGCTATCTTGATGATTTGCTGGTTTTGCCCGCTCTGAACAAGAGGCTTTGAAACGCTTGGAAGTGGTGTTTTCACGGTTGAGAGCTAGTAATTTGAAGTTGGCTCCGAAAAAGTGTCACCTTCTCAGGCGCTCCATCAAGTTTCTGGGCCATGTGATCAGCGGATCTGGAGTTTCCGTGGATGAAGACAAAGTAGCAGTCATTTCAGCCTTTCAGAAGAATGATTTGATGAAAGAAGATAGCATCACACCTTCGCCAAAGAAAATAAGATCATTTCTGGGCATGGTTCTCTACTACCAGAGCTTCATCCCTGGCTGTTCACGTATCGCAAAGCCATTGTTTAATTTGACTGCTGGTCAAAAACGTTTGACGAAAGGCACAGGTAGTCGTAACAGATCTGGCACTTTCCGGGAGTTGTCTCCCCAGGACTGGACTCCTGAGTGTGATGTCGCCTTCGAGGAGTTAAAGAGAGCACTTGTCGAGGCGTGGTCTTGGCCCACCCTGACTTTGATCGTCCCTTTATTCTCTGCACTGACGCATCGCTGGACGGCCTAGGTGCAGTGCTTTCTCAAGTTCCCAGTGGCGAGGACAAAGCACGTCCTATAGCCTTCGCCAGCAAGTCTTTGAGCCGCAGCCAAGCCAATTACCCTGCACACAGACTAGAATTCTTGGCCCTAAAGTGGGCAGTCTGTGACAAGTACAGTCACTGGCTTAAAGGCCACGAGTTTACTGTGTGGACGGATAATAATCCACTCACGTACATTTTGACAAAACCTAAATTGGATGCATGTGAGCAGCGTTGGGTTTCAAAACTTGCCCCGTACAACTTTAAGATCAAGTACGTTCCTGGAAGATTGAATGTCGTGGCGGATGCGCTCAGTCGTGACCCATTCGTCAACCCAGTGAGTCAGCGACTTCTGTCCGAGCCTTACTCTGAACTTGTCAAGTATGTACTCAGTGTGGAAGATGATTCTGTACAGAAAACATTCCGTCTCACATGCCAGCCACAGACACTTGACACTGAACTCAATCTGAGCTCTGAGATAAACTGTTCCATGACTACTGAGGATGTGTCGTCTATCTTGTCTGTTTATGATGATTGGGATTCAGGAGCTGTTTCCAGAGCAACATCCCTGGCTGATCATTTGACTTCCTTGATTCCTGACAGTCAAGACATAATCCATGCCTTTTCATTGTCCGAATTGCAGGATCAGCAGAACAAGGACACAGTTATTTCAAGGGTGGCTTTCTATGTCAGCAGGAAACGCAGGCCTACCAGGCGTGAGCGTGCGAATGAGGATTTGCTAGTTTTGAGGATTTTGAGGCAGTGGGAAAAGCTCTTCATGCTTAATGGCATCCTGTATAGAGCTGTCAAAGATCCGCTCACTAAGCATAAAAAGTCTCAGTTCGTCCTGCCTGGCTCCCTGAAACAGCAAGCACTCTCTGGTGTTCATGATATGGCCGGTCACCAAGGTCAGCCACGTACCCTGTCTTTAGCCCGCCAGAGGTTCTATTGGCCTGGGATGGAGCATGATGTGCGCAATTACGTTAAGACTTGTACCCGTTGTGTCCTGAGTAAAACATCAGAGCCAGCAGCAAGAGCACCCTTGGAGAGTATCAAGACTAGTGCCCCGTTGGAGCTTGTCTGTATTGATTTCTGGTCTGCTGAAGATAGGCACAATAAATCAGTGGATGTCTTGGTAATCACGGATCATTTCACCAAGCTAGCTCATGCTTTTCCTTGCCGAAATCAATGTGCTAAAAGTGTTGCTAAGAAACTGTGGGATGGCTTCTTCTGCATCTATGGATTTCCCCAGCGTATCCATTCGGACCAGGGAGCAAATTTTGAGAGTGAGCTGATAGCAGAGCTTCTTGATATTGCCGGTGTTGACAAGTCACGGACTTCCCCGTACCACCCAATGGGGAATGGTGGAACTGAAAGGTTCAACAGAACGTTAGGTAACATGCTGAGATCGCTTCCACCCAGATCTAAGCAAAAGTGGCCACAGTTGGTTCAAACAATGACATTCATGTATAACTGTACTGCCCATGAAACCACTGGGTTTGCTCCTTTTTACCTGATGTTCGGGAGGGTGCCAAGATTACCTGTTGACCTTATGTTTCAAAGTGTGCTTCGTGATGAGTCAATCTGTGATTACAATGACTATGTTCAATCTCTTGTCAGTGATCTACAGTCTGCTATGGCGCTGGCCCAAAAGAACTCTACTGCAGAACAAAAACATCAGTCTGTTCAGTACAATAAGAGAGTCAAAGGATTGCCTCTGTCAGTTGGTGATCATGTTCTCATTGCCAACAAAGGCTGTAGAGGTAAACGGAAGCTTGCCGATAAATGGGAACCCACCATGTATTCTGTTGTTGACTCCAAACCTTCTCTGCACATTTATAAGATCCGTGACAAATCTGGTCATGAGAGAGTGGTACATCGGAATCTATTGTTGCCAGTTAACTTTCTCCCTTTGCCCGCAACTGATTTTTGTGTTGGTGAAAGTGCTAGTGGTGATCCTTGTTCCACACCTTCTCGGTCTGTATGTGATGTGGCTGAGTCAACATTACCTGTCACTGATGATTTGTCACATGCTGAGTCTCTGTCTGTCATTTCTCACATAGCTGTTTGTGATGATGATCGTACTGCTTCTTGGGTCTCAACCCATTCTTCTCAAACTGTTTCTGAAGCACAAGATGGTTTATCTGTTGACCTTGACACTGTAGCTAGTGCTTTTTCTCCTACTGTCCCTAACAATTCTCATGATCCTTTGGTTGACCATACATCTGACGATCGTTACACCACCAGGTTTGGTAGAGTACTTAGACCTGTTCGTAGGCTGATTGAGTCCATGGTTCAACTTGAAACCTTACTTGGTGTGGAGTCTTTACCTCCTGTTATTCATGTATAGGTTTGTGTATGCCATTTTGCACTGTCTCTGATTTCAAGTGTGAGCTCTATTTTTTTTGTTTATATTAGTCCTGTTTATGTACCTGGTCTGAGTTTTTCAAAGTGTAATGGGCACTTTGTGTGCCTACAAAATGTGTAGAAGTTTGGCCAACTTTCTCCATATTTGTATCCCTTTTGTTTGGGTAGCTTTCAAGGTGGAGTCTTCACTGTTTTTAAAGTGTGGACCATGTAATTCAAGTGACCAGTGTGTTTTCTTTTTGTTAAACTCTAAGAATTTTGTGTGAATTCTGAGGGGTGAGTGTAACAGGTACAGAAAGTGTACTGTTAAAATGTCAGTATAATTCACACACAATTGTTTATTTTCATATACTTTCCTAAAGATGAGCGTTTCCCTTTAATTGCTGTGATGTCATCATGAGCCTGCTCAATTTCCTGTTTTGTCTCCTCCTCTTCCTCTTGGCATTGTTAATGGATGGAAGAGGTGGGTTATTTTAGCTCCTGTTGATCTAAATTAATCTTTATTTTAATTGTTGTTTTTATGTCTATATTTTCATTCTAATTTATGTATATAATATTATTTTACATATCTGGGTGGTTATTTTTGTCATTTCATCCTGTTTTAGTTATATTTTTGTGTTTGGCCTATATGTGGAAATGAGAGCACATGTGACAAGTGTACATTTGTGTTATAGAAGCAAAAAGGGCGATTTATTCAGAGGATGCTCTTCTTTGTGTGTTAAATATCAGGTATGTTTTATTTGTTCTCGCTCTTGGCATTGTTAATGGATGGAAGAGAAGCAAAAAGGGCGATTTATTCAGAGGATGCTCTTCTTTGTGTGTTAAATATCAGATCAGTAAATCCAGAGAGATACCGCCGCCTGTTGTCCCGTGTCTGATTTCATCAACAACTACACAACGCAGACAGTTTCATAACTGGTGTCGCGAACCACCGGTTACACGAACACCCGTCTGTATGCATTCCCTCTGATTGTCCTGCTACCCCAGGTTATCAGGCGAATCAGAGAAACAAAATGCTCTCTACTCCTCGTGGCCCCCCCTCTGGAGGAACCAAGTTTGGTTCCCAGAGATGATCCAGTTGCTGTCTGCAGCACCGTGGTCAATACCACTGAGATCTTCTCTCGCATAGCACAGGGCAAGATTTGGCATCCCCAGCCGGAACTATGGAGCCTTCATGTCTGGCCGCTCGACGGGAGTCTGATCGACTCCCAACGAGAGTCACTAATACCATTTTAGAGGCTAGAGCTCGATCCACATGGTGCCTCTATGCCCTTAAGTGGTCAGTCTTCCGCGACTGGTGTTCAGCACGTAATCAGGATCCGATTTCATGTGGCGTGTCCCACGTGCTAATCTTTCTACAAGAGCTGCTGGATAAGGGGCGCACCCCTTTCACGCTCAAGGTCTATATGGCAGTCATCACGGCGAATCATTCTTCCGAGGCTAGCCGGACTATTGGCAGAAATGAGTTGGTTAAGTTCCTTTAGAGGTGCTCGGCGGTTAAATCCTCCTATACCGACCTGGGACTTATCTATAGTCCTCGGGGCCCTCAAGAGCCCTCCATTTGAGCCACTTCAAACTGCTGGCTTAAGGGTCATGATGCTCAAAACCGCTCTGCTTTTGGCCCTAGCGTCCGTCAAGCGAGTGGGTGACTTGCAAGCCCCGTCTGTCAGTGCTTCCCGTCTTGAGTTTGGACCCAATGACTGTAAACTCGTTCTTCAGCCACGCAGCGGCTATGTACCGAAGGTGCTCACAACTCCGTTCAGAGCCCAGGTTATCTCTCTTCTAGCCCTCCCTGCAACAGACGGTGATCAGGGGCCTAACTTGCCATGCCCAGTTCGGGCAATGCGAGTATACTTTGAGCATTCTAAGTCATTTAGACAGTCAGAACAGCTTTTTGTGTGCTTTGGAGGGCGTTCTAAAGGGCTGCCGGTCACGAAGCATGCCTCAGCGGGCGTACAGTGCCCTATAGGTATGAGGGCCCACTCCACAAGGGGAATGGTCTCCTCCTGTGCCTGGTCCAGCGGAATCTCTATTGGGGAGATTTGTGCGGCCGCCGGCTGGTCGTCGCTGTCTACCTTTTATTAGATTCTACAGTTTGTCCCTGCCTTGCAGACACAGGTACTATCTGCTTAATGCTACTTTATGACAAGCAGACACCAGATTCCACTCGGGTCTCTTTATAGCTCGGACTCACAGGGCCCACACTGAGTGTGCCTGAGCTGAGCTTGCGGAGCAGGCTTAGTTCTGCTTCTGCTTATAGCTCGGCGTTACTGGATGCGTTCCCCAAAGCAGTCGTCAATGATGACGCAACGGGAGTTACCTTTCAATAGGGAACGCTCCTGTTACTCACGTGACCTCAGTCCCCTTAGATAAGGGAACGAGCGTTGCGTAACTGGCCATGCTTGTAACTGCATGCGAATCGATGGCTGTCGCTTCAGTCGTTGATTCTGATGAAATGGCGCTCTGGGCTGACTTATGTAGCTAGTAAGAACCCCCCCTCCCTTTGGTTTGTGCAGTTACACAAACGTTAACCAATCTGGCTTCAGTAACAGAGTAAGCAGGAGTTTCCCCAAAGCAGTCGTCAATGACGATGCACCGCTTCTTCCCTTATCTCAGGGAACCGAGGTTACGTGAGTAAGCAGAATGTTTAGCTTGACTTCAACTGTATACAAGTATTGCTGATCATCTCATCCAGGATATCATACCTGTGTACAGTTATTGAATGTGTATGTCTTCTGTCTGTGTTTAGTTTATGGAGATGTTCCCCATACATTTGACCCTGAATACAAGCAGAAGGAGGTTCAGAGAATGCTGGATATGAGGATCAACCCTGTTGAGGGCTTTTCAGCCAAATGGGACTATGAAAACAATGCTTGGAAGAAATAAATTGTAGACCAGGCCCTCCCCTTCTAACTAATAATCCAACTGTTAATTTTCTCCACTGTTACTTCTGAATGATTTTGGAAGTTTGCTTCCTCTTAAGGTTATGTATCATAAATAAAAATCAATATGTATCAATATGATTGTCTTATTTTGTCTGTACATGTTCAGTATTTTATTTTCAGATCCTATTTCAACAATCAAATCGGCAATTATTCGAAAATTATTTGAAAAATGGAATGAGAAGTTAGTAAGTCTCTCTTTAAACTGTCCTCAATGTTTATTTAGGAGTAATGAAATTGAAAAACACTTTTGGATGAAAATGCAGTTGTGTTGACTGATTTTTTTAGGCTTCAGCCTAACATTTCCCTGAGGACCCACAGCCTTGCACATTCTGTATGTCTCTTTTACTTGACATTTTCGGTTCAATTCAAGAGTCCTCTCCTAAGAAGCAGATGATCTGAATCAAGTGGGTTAAATAAGGAACACAAAAACGTGTTCTATGGGAGAATTGAGAGTCTTAATTATTGTTTTTAGATAAAAGATTCGCTTAAGTTTTCCAATTCTTCCTAGTTTGAGTCATTCTGCGGCGTTGTGGATGAGTACGCTCAGACACTGTAGTGTCACAAGAGGGTTAATGCTGCATTCACGTGCAATCGGAATTATTGTAAATACGGCCATATATTTATCGGAAATTGGCCATATAAAGCGTCTCTAAGGCCGTTCAGTTTCCGACTAGGAAGCTCGTATTTACGATAATTCCGATAGCACGTGAATGCAGCATAAGTTCTGTCTTGTGACATAAACGGATTTAATGTTTTTATTGCGGCAGAATTCCGGAAGCTTTGTCACAGCAACTGTTTTTGTTCTAATTCATACTGATTATAATTTGGTTAAATATTACTGGAATCAGTGTAATACTAGTTTTAGTGACGTGTAGTCTAACTATAATGCATAAATGCAGTTGTCTTAGGTCTATAATGCAAGTCTGAGGTCTGACTGCATGTAAACCACATCAGTCATACGAATCATGGGCAACGGCATGAAGGTAATCAACATTAACATGTTTATAAAGAATATTTTGCAGGTTACTCTTTACAGTCCTGTTTGTCAGTGTGGAATGTCAGCGTCTTTATTTTTAAATGTGACATTTAAGAGACGCTTGACACGAAAAACTAAACAGAGACTTACACACTTTGTACACTAGTCAATTACCGTGTGTCATCGCAGTTATCCTTGATCAGCTTATCCTTTATCATTTCTACTGAGCCCTTTCATGTCCTTTATAAAAAAAAACACTTGTACCATGGGTGGTATCAAATTAATACCAATGTACGTTTTGACCACGCACCAAGCGATAATTTACGAGGTACATTTTTATTTGGCTAATGCAGCATTTATGAGCTTCTGCAATTCAGTCGAGTTTAGTTGTTAAATATGTTTTCGGATATTCGTTTGGAGAGGCAGTTTTAACAAGTGACATGACATCTGACGCACAGATGCCATTGGCACATGCCTATGCTCGGTGGAACTTCCGGTTTTCACTGGCATCATGTGTCAATTGACAGTGGCATGTGTCACTAAAACCTGTGACGCGTCAATGGACTGCGTCCTGTCACTGACATTGCCACTGTGTGTGTCGCCGTGTGGCACCTGCGGTGACTGACATCTGCCGCTGCATAATGTAGATTATGCACTAAACGGCAGAGCGATATTGAATTAGTTAACAGTATGTTGCTGTCAAACATACGATTTATTACATCGCGGAGTTCATTTGTACAACAAATATTGAGTTCCTCTATTAAGATGTCTAATGCCCCTTAATGTGTAGGCTATTTTTCATTGCAAGTTTATTTCCAGTAGACTGCTGAACTGTCCGGTTTTCATTGGCATGTGTCAGTGGACAGTGGCTTGTGTCACAAGTTTTAATGACACACTGGCTGCATCCAAAAACTTAGGCAGCTGACTTGCTGCCTCGCTGCCTTATGAGTCAATGACTTTGCAGGCAGCCTTTTTGCCCGAAGGTATCTCACGAAACTGATTTTGGACAGGCTTCTGAGGCAGCTTAACAGTTTAATGATCTACAACAAAATAGAACGAGTTTTGGTGATATTTAATTATTATAATACTAATTTCTAGCTAGAAATAACATCAAAAGTGCAAAAAGTTACATTTACACACAAACTAACCACCAAACACAACTTTGAGACACCATCTTTATTTCTTAGCTCAAGCGTCACTCCAGATAGCAAAATTTGTCTGGCCCACAACCTTGCTTAAGTTCTGGCCCAATTCTGGCTTGGTCCCCGGGCCAAATGTGGCCCAGAAACTGCTAAATGTAATTCAGCAGTGAAACACAAATACAACCATTTAAAAACATTAAAAAGGCTTTAATTATAAAATTACCAAATACTTTAATATAAATATATATTAACAATGAACAAATGCACTACAGTATAAACATTAACACACTTTTTAAACCACAAAGTAACAAGTAAATTATACTTACTGTATATTATATATATGAAGAGTTCATTTGTAAAAACAGAACTCCATTTTTAACAATTTTTAAAAATCATGTTTTTTCATTGTGCATTCCAATTAATCTCAATCAAACCGCAGTTATTTTGATTAGGTAAAAAATAACTAATAAATACTTGCTAACTAACACAATAAAACACAAAAACATGATGATAAAAAACATGAGTTATCTGTTTTTGCAAATAAACTCTTCATATATAAAACATTATGTGTCATAATTCAGTTCAGTTCTTATCAAATGGTGTCAGTGCAGTCAAGTCAATAATATTAATGAATATTAGGTGTCTTCAATTAAGCAAGACAAAAGGCAACAGTGACAAGGAACACAAACAAGACCAGGCTCAGTCATGAAACAGTCTCCTCTGGCCAAATGAATGAATTTGGTGTGATTATTTCAGGCTGCATCACAAGTCAGATTGTGGATTGATATCATTCAGAATATTTCATCCAAATTCTTCTGCTTGAAGGAACATCACGCTAGCAGGTGAAGCTGGTAAAAAGGGTCTGTGTAGAGGGCTTGTCTCGTTCTCGTAGTCTTTGCTGAGGATCTGTGTTGGGGCCATCAATGAGGTCTTAACAGGGATCTGTCATCTAGCTGACATGGTTTCCGCTGACATTCAGGGATGTGTTGTGGTCGTTCCTGGGTGCAGGTCCACCGTTTGGTCTGGATACGGACTGGATCAGCTGATTACTGTAACCATAGGGATAAGGGTGAGACAGTATATAAGCGACTAATATGTCATTGATGTCATTCTTACAAATTAACAAGTATATTAGATATTAAGTGTTGCTGCTTACACTAATTGTTGCAGCATAAAGATCCTTTAAGGGATTTGAATTATAGAAATGTGATAGTGTGTCGTGTATGGAAGGTTAAAGAGATGGGACTTTTAAACTCACAGAATGTGTCTGCCTCCCGAAGTCTGCCCTTTTGATCTGCCAGCTGGAGCCACCTCTTCATAGTCCCCTTGACCTCCATTTCAGCTTGAAAGTTTTTCCAAATTGCAGCCTTGAAATATATGTATAAATATATATTGTAAGGTAATTATCAAATCTTAAACATTACAGTTTTTTTTTTTACAATCATTAGGACCAGACCCAGAATTTGCACCTTATATGTTTGATGAATGTTCATGCATAAGTTCATATAGCAGATCAGAATTTCTGTAAAAAAAAAGAAAAAAAAGTCAGATTATAGTGTTCAGATTGAATTTTTAAATTTGTTTGCTCATTATAATCTCCACCACAGTAAAATAAGTATGATTTTAATCACATCATACGGCATATATATGCTTTAAAAGTTTTTATTCACTCTAAAAACTGAACCTGCTCTACTGCAGCAGATAGATTAGGCCTCCATTCAAGAACAAAAGATGATGCACTTACATTATATGGCTTTCTCTTACGTATCTATAATGTTTTTGTCTGTCAGAGCTTCCCACATGGCAGTGTTACCACAAAATAAATATTATTAAATTCAGATTGCACATTTTGAATTGTCTTAGCAGGTGTAATGCTACAACAGCGTGCTCAGTTTGAGTCACAAACAAATGACTCATTTGAAAGGTTAAGTGAATCAAATCAGACAGAGCCACCCGTATAGATGTTTATGGCGCCACCAGCGAAGTCCGACTCCTATGATTCAATAGCAATCACTCGTTAAAAAAGAATCGAATGAATTCTAGCAAACAAAATAGAATTTAACTCATTAAAATTTAATTAGCTAACATTATCTTGCACTGGCTACAGCTCATCATTTTTTTATATTAAAAAATTACATATTCTTTTTCTAAAGAGACCGCGCTGTTAGACCTAACGTTACTCATCAACACTCTGGGACCGAAGGTTTTTTCTAACGTTATGTCATCATCGCAAACCTCCTAACAGAAACCATCTAAAAACTATACTCTTTGTGGCATTTGAAACATTAAACAACACGAGATTGAACATTAAATAAATTAAATAACGTACTTTTTGCAGCTGAAGTATTCCTCTTGAGAATGGTGCCTGCCGAAATATCCTCAGAAAGAAATAAATCGAAATAAAAATTAAAATCGAAATAAATCTTTCTCTCAGGCGGCTGAGTTCCTTCATTCTAGCAGCGGCCCGCCGGTGACAAAACCAACTCGGGCCAGAGGTAGATACACACAACTACACCAAGTGCAGACCTGCCGCACGTACAACAGCTTTCAGCCGAGATCGGCCCAGATAGAAAAAGCCATGTGTCAGACAGAAGTGTTTTGTAGAGTCGGCGCGGCTCTAGAGACTGAGCCGACAGTGCCGCATTTCAGCCAGAATCGGCCCGAGTGTGCTTGCTATCTGGGGCACAGGATTGTGGGATATCAAAGGTAGCGAGGGATACATCTATGCTGCCTTCAAAAATCGATCAGATGAAGGTATGAGATGCCTTTCTGCAGACCAGTCAAGTTCTTCCACACTGACTAAATCAATCATTTCTTTTTGAACCTTGCCTTATACACAGAGGTATTGTCATGCTAGAATAGAAAAGGGTCTTGTCCAAACTGTTGCTTTAAAATTAGAAGCACACAATTCCCTTGAATCAGTGGCGGTTTTAGGCATGGGAGAACCGGGCAGGCGCCCAGGGCAGCATTTTTTCATGACACGTGGGGGGCGGCACAAAAAATCATCTGCGTAAGTGGTTTTCTATTATCTATCATATAACTGTGTGGGGAATTGGCAAATTGGCGCCCCTGCTTGCTGAGAAGGTACCGTGCACAGAAGCTGTGTGAGAAGTGGAAAGGGGAGGGGGACGCGGCTGTGGCCGCGGGGGACAGTTCACCTCTCCCAAATGGAGCGGACAAGGAGGGCTTGTCCACTCCATTAGCGGGACAAGTGGGCTAAAGTCAGTCACACCTTGACTTTCTTCCAAATAACGCACATTTTATTCATAATATTAAAACAAGCCTGTAATTTGCACGTTTTAGTTTTTTCTGAATTGTGTGAAATGGCTAATAAAAATAGGTAATACAAAACGATTATGTGGAGGTGAAGAGGGGGTCAGAGGGGGTATCGCCCGGAGAGTAATTCAATGTAGAACCGCCACTGCCTTGAATATCATTATATGCTTAAACATTAAGATTTGTACTCATGGAAATTACTAAAGTAGTCAAACCTGTTCATTAGCAGGGGGTGACCCAATACTTTTGGCAATATAGTGTGTGTATATATACACTGAACAAAATTATAAACGCAACACTTTTGTTTTTGCCCCCATTTTTCATGAGCTGAACTCAAAGATCTAATACTTTTTCTATGTACACAAAAGGCCTATTTCTCTCAAATATTGTTCACAAATCGGTCTAAATCTGTGTTAGTGAGCACTTCTCCTTTGCCGAGATAATCCATCCACCTCACAGGTGTGGCATATCAAGATGCTGATTAGACAGCATGATTATTGCACAGGTGTGCCTTAGGCTGGCCACAATAAAAGGCCACTCTAAAATGTGCAGTTTTATCACACAGTACAATGCCACAGATGTCGCAAGTTTTGAGGGAGCATGCAATTGGCATGCTGACTGCATGAATGTCCACCAGAGCTGATGTCCGTGAATTGAATGTTCATTTCTCTACCATAAGCCATCTCCAAAGGCGTTTCAGATAATTTGGCAGTACATCCAACCGGCCTCACAACCGCAGACCACGTGTAACCATACCAGCCCAGGACCTCAACATCCAGCATCTTCACCTCCGAGATCGTCTGAGACCAGCCACCCGGACAGCTGCTGCATCAATCGGTTTGCATAACCAAAGAATTTCTGCACAAACTGTCAGAAACCGTCTCAGGGAAGCTCATCTGCATGCTCGTCGTCCTCATCGGGGTCTCGACCTGACTGCAGTTCGTCGTCGTAACAGACTTGAGTGGGCAAATGCTCACATTCGATGGCGTCTGGCACTTTGGAGAGGTGTTCTCTTCACGGATGAATCCTGGTTTTCGCTGTACAGGGCAGATGGCAGACAGTGTGTATGGCGTCGTGTAGGTGAGCGGTTTGCTGATGTTAACGTTGTGGATCGAGTGGCCCATGGTGGCGGTGGGGTTATGATATGGGCAGGCGTATGTTATGGACAACGAACACAGGTGCATTTTATTGATGGCATTTTGAATGCACAGAGATACTGTGACGAGATCCTGAGGCCCATTGTTGTGCCATTCATCCACGACCATCACCTCATGTTGCAGCATGATAATGCATGGCCCCATGTTGCAAGGATCTGTACACAATTCCTGGAAGCTGAAATCATCCCAGTTCTTGCATGGCCAGTACAATCACCGGACATGTCACCCATTGAGCATGTTTGGGATGCTCTGGATCAGCGTATAGGGCAACGTGTTCCGGTTCCTGCCAATATCCAGCAACTTCGCAAAGCCATTGAAGAGGAGTGGACCAACATTCCACAGGCCACAATCAACAACCTGCTCAATTCTATGCGAAGGAGATGTGCTGCATTGCGTGAGGCAAATGGTGGTCACACCAGATACTGACTGGTTTTCGGACCCCCTCAGTACAGTAAAACTGCACATTTTATAGTGGCCTTTTATTGTGGCCAGCCTAAGGAACACCTGTGCAATAATCATGCTGTCTAATCAAGCATCTTGATATGCCACACCTGTGAGGTGGATGGAGTATCTCGGCAAAGGAAAAGTGCTCACTAACACAGATTTAGACAGATTTGTGAACAATATTTGAGAGAAATAGGCCTTTTGTGTACATAGAAAAAGTCTTAGATCTTTGAGTTCAGCTCATGAAAAATGGGGGCAAAAACAAAAGTGTTGCATTTATAATTTTGTTCAGTGTATACAGGTGCTGGTCATATAATTAGAATATCATCAAAAAGTTTATTTATTTCACTAATTCCATTCAAAAAGTGAAACTTGTATATTATATTCATTCATTACACACAGACTGATATATTTCAAATGTTTATTTCTTTTAATTTTGATGATTAGAGCTTACGGCTCATGAAAGTCAAAAATCAGTATCTCGAAATATTAGAATATTTACATTTGAGTTTGAATAAATGACCATCCCTACAGTATAAATTCTGGGTATCTCTTGTTCTTTGAAACCACAATAATGGGGAAGACTGCTGACTTGGCAATGATCCAGAAGACGAACATTGACACCCTCCACAAAGAGGGTAAGTCACAGAAGGTCATTACTGAAAGGTGTGGCTGTTAACAGAGTGCTGTATCAAAGCATATTAAATGCAAAGTTGACTGGAAGGAAGAATTTGGGTAGGAAAAGGTGCACAAGCAACAGGTATGACCGCAAGCTTGAGAATACAGTCAAGCAAAGCCGATTCAGACACTTAGGAGAGCTTCACAAGGAGAGAACTGAAGCTGGAGTCAGTGCATCAAGAGTCACCACGCTCAGACGTCTTCAGGAAAAGGGCTACCAAGCCACTTCTGAAGCAGAGACAACGTCAGAAGCATCTTACCTGGGCTGTGGAGAAAAAGAACTGGACTGTTGCTCAGTGGTCCAAAGTCCTCTTTTCAGATGAAAGTAAATTGTACATTTCATTTGGAAATCAAGGTCCCAGAGCCTGAAGGAAGAGTGGAGAGGCACAGAATCCATGTTGCTTGAAGTCCAGTGTGAAGTCTCTACAGTCTGTGATGATTTGGGCTGCCATGTCATCTGCTGGTGTTGGTCCACTGTGTTTTCTGAAGTCCACAGTCAACGCAGCCATCTACCAGGAAATTTTAGAGCACTTCATGCTTCCTTCTGTTGACAAGCTTTATGGAGATGCTGATTTCATTTTCCAGCAGGACTTGGCACCTGCCCACACTGCCAAAGGTACCAAAAGCTGGTTCAATGACCATAGTGTTACTGTGCTTGATTGGCCAGCAAACACGCCTGACCTGAACCCCATAGAGAATCTATGGGGTATTGTCAAGAGGAAGATGAGAGACACCAGACCCAACAATGCAGATGAGCTGAAAGCCACTATCAGAGCAACTTGGGCTCTCATAACACCTGAGCAGTGCCACAGACTGATCGACTCCATGCCACGCCGCATTGCTGCAGTAATTCAGGCAAAAGGAGCCCCAACTAAGTATTGAGTGCTGTACATGCTCATACTTCATTTTCATACTTTTCAGTTGGCCAAGATTTCTAAAAATCCTTTCTTTGTATTGGTCTTAAGTAATATTCTAATATTTTGAGATACTGATTTTAATCATCAAAATTAAAAGAAATAAACATTTGAAATATATCAGTCTGTGTGTAATGAATGAATATAATATACAAGTTTCACTTTTTGAATGGAATTAGTGAAATAAATCAACTTTTTGATGATATTCTAATTATATGACCAGCACCTGTATATAGCCTATATATATAGGCTATATGGACAAAATAGAACGAGTTTTGGTGATAACTAACCAAATATTTAATTACTATAATACTGATTTCTCGCTAGAAATAACATCAAAAGTGCAAAACGTTAGTCAGAAATATACATTTACACACAAACTGACCACCAAACGCAACTTTCAGACGTCATCTTTATTTTTTTTATAGTTCAACTGTCATGGAATGCACAGGATTGTGGGATATCAAAGGCAGCGAAGTATACATCTATGCTGCCTTCAAAATTTGATCAGATGAAGGTACCTCCGGAGACAGGAAGTAAAGCAGAATTTGGATTCCGACGTGCCTTGCTGCCTTCCTGCCTTGGAATGCTGCCTCCGAAGGCAGCATTTTTTCTGTTTTTGGATGCAGCCACTGTCAACTGAAACATGCCAGTGAAAACCGGAAGTGTCACTGAGCATAGTGGCATGCGCCAATGGCATCTGTGCATCAGATGTCATGTCACTTAATGTTAAAACTTCTGCTGTTGGTTTGCATGTAAACCGGGAGTTTTGGGAATTATCAGCATATAGGTTTCTACCATAGATATATATGCCCTACTTGACCGCTCCAGATATGTTTGACGCATGTGTAACGGAGTGGAAAAGTATGTTAAATTATTGCATAAATGGGGACAGCACCATCTATGTGGTGCGCAATGTAATTTAGTGCGTGGAGTAGGGACCGTCCACAGCAGAGTTAACGAAGCATTGCTGTGGGTAAGTTACATGTCTTCGCGGCCTGAGAATTACCATTTATAAGTGTCCAAAGCACACAAATATTTGCTTTATTGTGACTGTATCTTTCAATGAATATGTTGGGACTCTGTTAAGTTGTGTTTGGCGTCGAGTGTGTTGCTCAATATTGAGTTATGTGTTTAAATTACGAGACCTGATTGTAATCAATTTGTGTGTTGTCTTGTCTTGTGTTTTATGTAAATTCTTGTACTGAATCAGTGAAACCCTATTGACACGCGCTGTCTCCATCGTGCAGAAAGCAGACCACCCAGGCAAGACTGTCACATTGGTGCCGTGAAGTTGTGATGCCGCTGTGTTGCCATGGGTCGCGTCTTCAAGCAAGCTGAGAGAGATCACCGTGTTGCCGCTTAAGGAATGAAAGCATCCATCATCAGTTGAACAGTTCATAATCAGTCCACAGCCTTTCGGATCAAGGAACTCACTTTATCGTTTTTCACTCTCTTGGACTTTTCTCACTCTGCTCTTTGATATTGAGTTAATGCCTGCATGTATTGTAACATATTTCATTGCCCATAATGAGTAACGGTAATAGATATTTACCTGACCAATTTATTCCTGGTCCAGTAGGCAGAGGCAGAGGAGTTTTAGGTTTTCCAATTCCCTTTTCAGTGAACAGGCCCAGTGCTGACGATAGTGATAGTAGGCCTGGCAATGCAAGAAGGGTTTGTCCTCTAAGAGAGTATGATGCAGCAGACATGCAGTCAGATGTCAATCACAGAGTAGCCTGCACATCAACACCTAACAATGATAGCCTGATATGTTAGGGCAGATGAGTTCAATTGGCCAACAATTAGCAGAGAATCTCCTAACTGTGATATTTTCAGAAATAGAAGTCGCGTTTTTCTTTGCTTTTCTTTCTAATGCAGAAACACTCATGAAGCACGCAAAACATGCACAACGCACGCACGTATTTGTACTGGTGCAGAATGAGAGGGACAGTACAGCCTAGCGCATTTCACACAGGCTGCTAGTTTCACTTTCGCCAGAAAGTTGTGTATGCTTAAGGTTGAAAATAAATTATTTATTTTATAGTGAATGCCCCTATAAATGGTCTTATATTTACGACTCAGTTTTAATCCAAGTGATGCATGCTATGTGAGCGAACATCAATAAAGATCACAGAAGTCTGTCCCTCCCTCCCTACCGTTAAGTAACTTGTGCATTGTTTTGCTTACTTGTTTTTTACATATCTGACCGAACTACAAACGTTCCAGTGATGTCTGTGAGAAAAGTATATTCACTCGACAAGCTCGCGCATCTGCGCCGGCGCCCGCTCAATCCACTCAGTGCTTTGCTTTTCAGCTCGCGCACATCAGCTATAAAAGGCATTAATACTGAATGTTTAGCATTATTCATTGCATACATCTGCTTAGTAGACATCCTTAATCTCTAATAACTCCATTCTGCTGCATGTTATCCTGTTTCTTTGTCTGAATATGACACTTATCACATGCTGTGAGGTATCGGCGCTTGGTATCGGGGCATTTTAACGAGTACAAGTACGAGTACAGGAGCTCAGTATCGGGCCAGATACCGATACCAGTATCGGTGCATCCCTAGTACAGACCATGTTGACAATCCTCCCATCTTTGACACAGAAGATTACGAGTCTGCATATGAACAGTATAAACCGAGTGTTTCGCCTGATAATACCGCTGTCTTTCAAGGAATACAAAGAGTCCCCAGAGCTGGTTCATTATTTTACACTATTGTGTCTGTGGAAAATGGTCAGTCTTTCACTGCATTACTCAACAGTGGCTCAATGGCCTGCACTCTCAGCGAGACAGCTGAAGCTAGTTTGCTGGCAAGCACTTTAACGTTGAGAAAATGTTCTGCCGATGATGTTGTAATTATTGGATGTGGTGGTCATCGAGTCACACCAACAGCAATGTATGATCTGCCTGTCTGTGTCTATGGATGTAAAACAATAATACCTGTGCTGATCGTTCCAGGCCAGACTGATGAGATGATCTTGGGCAGCAATGCCATCAAATGCCTGCTGACTCTCCTGAAAAGTACAGATGACTACTGGAAATTAATCTCACTACCGAGCGGTAATGGACAAAACACACAGAGATGGAGAGGCGACCACGCACCTGAGAAAGTTGGTACTGTTAAACTCAAGCACTGTGTGACACTTCAACCCCAGAGTGAACACCTTGTATGGGGGAAGCTCCCTGTCAACACTACGATGTCTGTGGGTAGTACGGTGCTGGTGGAGCCCACCCAGTCCAAATGTGGCCCTAAGCAGATCACGGTTGGTAGAGTCATTACACCTTTATGGGGTGATGGCTGGATACATGTAAAAGTTATAAACCCTACGAACAGTGTGTTGACCTTAAGAGGAAATGCAAAGATTACGGATGTTTCTCCATGCAGCGCTGTTGAAGATTTCCCAGAGAGTGACTATATTAAGTCTCAAGTTCAATACTTTCAACATGAGGATGGTTCCCAGGAATCTGAGGATGACTTAATGCAGATCTTGCATGACTTGGGATTGAGAGACTTGGATCTGACAGCATGCGAAGTGTCTTCAACATGGAAAATGAAATTACTCCATCTTGTCAAGAAATATGAGTCTATATTCTCAAGGAATAAGATGGACTGTGGCGAAGCCAAAGATTTTGTACATCGGATCCGCCTAGTGGATGACAAACCCTTTCGTCTACCCTACTGTCGTGTACTTCCAAGCCATTATGAGAAGCTGAGAGTAGTGCTGGATGAAATGGAAGAGAACAGCATTATCAGAAAATCAAACAGTGAGTACGCGTCCCCTCTTGTGCTGGTGTGGAAAAAGAATGGTGATCTGAGCATCTGTACAGTTTTCGGTGGTTGAACGCCAGAACTGTAAAAGATGCCATCCTCTGCCACAACAGGCCGACGCCTTAGCTGCTCTTGGGGGAAATGCTTTCTTCTCGACTATGGACCTTACTTCAGGCTTCTATAATGTGCCGTTACGCAAAAACGTAACGGATGTTCAAGCAGCGGACTTGATGGACTCTGATGGCGTCACTCCATGTCACAAGAAAACCAGATTATACTTGGGTATGGTTTTGTACTAACAGAATTTTATAGAGAGATGCTCTGTTAAAGCCAAACCGTTATTCAATCTGATCTCAAAGACTGACACTACGGGCTCTAGAGGCAGGAGGAGGAAACTCAACTCAAAGGCTGTGTGTGTTAAACGCTCACCAACAGACTGGAATGACAAATGCCAGAAAGCGTTTGACACTTTAAAGGAGAATCTTCTCATAATCATAACGCTAGTACACCCTGACTTTAACTGTGACTTCATACTAGCTGTAGATGCCTTGTTTGATGGTTTGGGAGCTGTTCTGTCTCAAATCCCTGAGGGCAGCACGATGGCCAGACCAGTGGCATTTGCTAGCAAGACACTGTCTGGTTCTCAGATAAATTACCCAGCTCACAGGCTAGAATTCCTCGCACTTAAGTGGGCAATATGTGACAAGTTCCATTATTGGTTGAAGGGCCGTCATTTTACAGCTTGGACGGACAATAATCCCCTCACCTACATACTGGCCAAGACTCGATGCCTGTGAGCAATGCTGGGTTGCTAAATTAGCCTCCCTCAGCTTTGATATGAAATACGTACCCGTACTGACGCGTTGAGCAGGTAACCTTTTGTCTAGTCTAGTGTCAGCCATCGACTTGTAACGGAACCTTACCATTCTTTGCTCAATCAGGATAATGGAGTTGTAGATCAAGTTGTTCAAGATTCTTTCCGACTTATTACTAACTGTAAAGTACTAAGTCCTGTTGATGATCCTTCTGATGAGACTGGAGTTAGCGGACAAGGTCAGATGACGGCAGGTGCTTTGAGTTCACAGAATGTAGCTGCAGTATTGGACGCACATTGTTCTGGTGGTGTAGGACAAATGATGGGCGTGGAAACCATGCCACACATCCCTGATATGGACCAGACTACTGCACTCAATGTAAGCACACTTTCAGCCGCACAAGAACAGGATACCGCTGTGAGTAGAGCACTCTATGTTCAGAGACACAGACGTCCTGACAAGCGTGAACGTGCAAGTGAGTCTCGAACTGCACTAAAGCTTCTTAAGCACTGGAATAAACTTACCATCAAAGATGGCATGCTTTTCAAAGTCAAAAGAGACTGTCACATGAACAAAAAGTTGTATCAATTCATTGTCCCAAATGCTCCAAAACGACAAGTGCTTCATGGTCTGCATGATGCTGCTGGTCATCAAGGTCACTTCAGGACACTTTTTCTAGTAGCAACAAACCACTTCACCAAATTAGCCTACACTTTCCCCTGTAAGAACCAGTCCGTGAAGCAAGTTGCTCATCATTTATGGAACGGTCTCTTCTGTGTTTACAGATTCCCTAGGCGATTCCCTCAGGGATGAGACTGTTGTGAAGTATTCAGATTTCGTATCCAGGCTTAAAAGTGACCTTGGTGAAGCTGCAAACATTGCACAGAAGCACAGTTCTACTGGGCAAGCTCGGCATGCAAGGATCTACAATCGGAAAGTAAAGGGATCATCTTTGACTGTTGGTGACAGAGTCCTTCTGGCGAATCGTGGTGAGCGTGGCAAACAGAAAATTGCAGACAAGTGGGAGTCCAACCTCTATGAAGTTATGTCGATGAGATCACCCATTAATGTCTATCGGATAAGAGACAAAGAAACAGGTAGAGAAAAGACTGTGCACAGGAATCTCTTGCTCCCTGTTAACTTTCTGTACAAAGACGATGGAACCGCTTTACCATCTCAGTCTCATTCAGTTGATTCGACCTCAGACTTGCCTGATCATCCCGACAGTGATACGAGAACAGCTCACTGGGTTATGCAGTTTGATCAGCCCAACTGGTGGCGATACTTTCACGATATGACGACAGTCTAATCCTATTGGTTGAGCTGCCGATGTGACCTACTCTGCAACAGCGTCGCGTGTACTTTCATCGCAGTTGCAGAAATCGCTTGAACTGAACATTAGTAGGGCAAAATGAGTTCGGCTGAAACTGAAATTGAAATTGAAGATGCCCCGTCGTCTTATAAGTCCGACGTCTGGCAGCATTTTGGTTTTCCGGTCACGCGACAGGACGACGGTAAAAAAAAAAAATCATCACAAACAAAACACAAACTGTTTGTAAACCCTGTAAAACAAGGATGCCATACACAACGTCAAACACTTCGAATATGATGTGCCATTTAAAACAGAATCACAACAACAACAAACTTCTGCAAACTCCTGCGACAAAAAGAGTGAAAGAAGGCCAAACATCTATACAACGCAGTTTTGCTGCAACATGGTCTCAGTCAAGTGCGAAAGCTCAAGAAATAACCAGGTGCATCTGAGTTTTTATTGCAAAAGACATGAGACCATTTTTGGTGGTCGACAATGTTGGATTTCGCGAATTGGTTAGGGTACTGGAGCCCAGGTACCATATTCCGTCACGCCCGCACTTCAGTCAAGAGGTAGTTCCAGCCCTGTACTGCGAAGTTAAAGCAAAGGTGGTCGACGGTCTGAAAAAAGCAGAGAATGTGGCAATAACAACTGACGGGTGGACTTCGCGGGCTTGTCAGAGCTATATTACAGTCACGGCGCATGTTATTACCACGGAGTGGGAAATGAAAGGTTTCGTGCTTCAGACTTGCCCGCTTTTTGAGTCACACACTGGAACTAACATAGCCGAAGTTTTAAAAGCGGCTATACAAGAGAGGGAGCTTGAAAGGGCACCTCATACTACTGCTGTTGTTAGACAATGCACACAACATGGAGGTGGCAGTGAGAGAAGCCGGGTTGTCACCGCATATTAAGTGTCTCGCGCACACATTGAATCTTCCGTCGCAAGCAGGTTTAAATGTTTCTCGAGTCAGTCGCTTGCTTGGTCGCGTGAGAAAAGTCATGGCTTTCTTTCACCGCAGTGCCACAGCAACAGCTGTGCTCACGGAAAAGCAAAAGATGCTTGAGATCGCATCACATAAGCTTATCATGGATGTGGTAACCTGATGGAACAGCTCCATGGATATGCTGGAACGCTATCTCGAGCAACAAGCGGCTATAACGGCAGCTCTTTTGAGCAGAGAGATGCGCAAAAATACCCATCAACTTGATACTCTGGATAGCAATGACATCACTGATGCAGAAGAAATAGTAAACCTTAAACCTCTAAAAAAAGCCACCACTGTCTTGTCTGATGAAAAGAGCACCACCCTGTCACTCATTGTGCCCTTGAAATCGATGATCGAGCAGAGCATGACACTGGACGAGAAAGACTCCACAACTATAGCTAACATGAAAGCAGCCATCCTGCAAAACCTCTCAGGCAGATACACAGAAGTACAGGATTATCTGCTAGAGATTACTGCACTGGACCCCAGATTTCGATCGTTGCCCCACCTAGTCCCTGAACAACGCAAAGAGGTTTTCCAGCGGTTGATGGACAAATCAAACCAGTTACAGCAGGTATGTCTGTCGTGTCTGCATTACTAATTATTTGAGAATCTATGTATATGCATTTGCATGTTTGTGTATTTTGTGGTGTGTGTGTGTGCATGCTTGTAAGTGTGTAACTGCAACTATACTATACCTCCCCAGTTCTTAATAGTTTGTTTTAATATTTTTTTAAGGCTGTCACTGTGGAGCAAGCAGAAAAGAGGGAGGGAAGGTGCCAGTGATGGAGATCCCACTGATGCAGCAGTGAAGAGAGAGACAACACAGAGAGTTGAGCAAGAACAGCCACCACCTAGCAAAAACGCTTCTTAAGTTCATGTTAAATGTAACAATTTTTTCAGTGACTGACAGACAGACCTATTCAGTTGTTAATTTGAATACAGAAGGTTGTTATTAAACCTTGAAATGTGATCTTGTATGCACAACAAAGAAAGTTATTGAATTTTGTTAATGTTTTTGAAATAAATCTGTTATTTGAATTTCAGTTTCATTTTTCAAATTTTGTTCAAAATATCGTGGTACGTATCGTATCGTGTACCGTATCATGACCAGGGCATATCGTTACACCCCTATGCAGGACTGGAACACTGAGAAACTCTGAGGATCTGACAAAGAGAGGAGCGTTAGCTGATCTTAAATAGCCCCAGTAATGAGCCACAGCTGGGACTGATCAGCCCGTAATCACGAGCTCGGACACACCCACTCACGCAGCACACCACAACAGACAAGCAAGGATGAGACAGGCTGTATCCGAAATCGCCCCCTATACCCTCATTCACTATTCCCTACATTAGTCCACTCATACAGTTCACTTGAACGAGTGAATGAAACGAGTGAGTGAATTTGGACACTGAGTGCACCGAAGGACTGCCGCTTTTGCATAGTTTGCTTGCTGTTTAATAATCATTTGAAACAGGCAGCTCCAGTAAGATTGAAGGATTTATCTTGAACTCTGTCATGGAAATTATGTATAAACCCTAATAGTCCATTTACAATTAATTTGTACCGTTGTTGTATTACGCCGTGGAGGAGCGCTTCAGCTGCGGGCGCCATCTTCTGGCGAGACGCGGGAATTCATTCGGCGCGTGACTCTCACAGTGCATTATGGGTTATCTCTAGCCGTTGAGTGTACATCGGTTGTACACTCGTTTTTGCGGTGCATTGTGGGATTGAATGAGTGCACTCGAGAACATCCACTATGGTTTCGAACACCACTTAAAATGTCTGTCCACTATTTGAGGGTATAGGGGGCGATTTCGGATATAGCCACAGTGATTCTATCGCTTGGAATTGACCTATCGGTAAGCCCCTCCCCTTGAACGCAGACTAGCCAATGGCAGTCGAATGTCAGTTGCACGGGGAGTGGAACTCGGACATCTTTAGGTTTCAGCGCCATAGAGAAACATTGGAAGATCCGAAGCTCGCATCGGTTTTATGGGGTTTATGCTTCAAAAATGGAAAAACTATGTGCCTGGGGTACTTGTAACACTGATTCCAGGTATCCTGAGAGGATGGGCAATATAATTTATTTTATTACATTTCATGAATCAAAACAGAGCAAAATGTCCCTAAGTATTCACCCCAATACAAATGAAGACAAAAACATTCATTTTCTGGTTGGCATACACTCATTAAGTTACAGTTTTCATCTGCTCAAGCAGAACGTTAATGTTATCTTGTGCTTTAGCAAGGTATCTCTGGCTAAAACTAGCTTACGTTAAAGTTAGTGAGTCCATGCTAATGTACAAACCTAAATAGTGGACTGTTCTCGCATCTTGTACAGTGTAGGTCAAAAACACACAAACGAAGGTCTATATTTCAGTGCCTCTCCATATTAAACTGGTTAAATGTACATTAATTTAATTGTACCCTGCGATACATGAACAGTGTTGATCCTGCACGTTGTCATCCGCGATCGTGATGACCGACCATAATATGAGACTTCTCCCGCTTTCATTGTGATCTGTAAACCCTCGCTTCGAGTTACCCACCATATTTATTTTTAAATATTTTATAAATCCCTCCATGGAATATTTAATTCCCATTTGGTGGCCTTCTGTGTCCAAAATTGTGCAAAAACATTGTGGGACAAGGTTTTCACACTGTAGCTGTCATTGAAAGACAGTGAGCAACTCTGTTGTCTGTTTGTTTGTCCGAGGGAGCAACAATAACTAAGGTGGGCGGGGCTTACCGATAGGTCAATTGCTCGCCGGCCTTGTTATATACATCGGGGTTCCCATCGCAAACAGTGTACAAAGACTGCGTCTCCAACTTCAGCTGTTGGGTGTACTATACCTGTCGTTTGGTCTTCCTTTCACCGGCTGCATGAAACAAGTTATGAAGATGGGAACGTACACTTTGCGAATCTCCGTCATCTGGACTATGTTTCATCAGGTGCTCCGCCAGGCATTACCGCATCCTCAACGATAGCTCAACCTCCAGTCAAAATGGCTCTAGGTCGTGCTAGGTCATTGTCAAATAAAACCTTTATTTTAAATGACTTTTTTTACTTCTCATGTCTTGTATTTTTTATTTGTGACTGAAACATGGTTAAAGAATGGTGACATGTCGTCTCTTGGCGAGTTATCCCCCTCTGACTGTTTTTCTATAGCACTCCTACACTCATTCGAATGTAGATTTCTACCCGTTGATCCCACTTTTAGTTTTGAGGCACAACTCCTAAAAATGTATCATGCTTTCATGCTAATACCGCTCTTGAATTTTGTGAGTCTTATTCCAAGTTTCTTTCAAATTATAATGCCTCTCTGTTATCTTGTATGGATACTGAACAACTGTTTGAAATTGTCAACTATACCTGTTGTACTGCTTTGAATACAGTTGCTCCACTTAAGCGCAAGAAGTGTAAGGTCAGTTCTAGTCCTCAACCCTGGTTATATGCACTTTCAGACAAGAGTACAGGAGGGCTGAGTGCAGGTGGAAAAAAGGATGGGCTCCAGGTTTCCTACCAAATTTTGAAAAACTGCTTAACTGCCTATCAAAATTCCGTTAGTGAGGCAAAATCAAAATATTTCTCAAACTTGATTGCAAAAAATGCCAGTAAAGTTCTCTTCAAAACCATAAATTCTGTTCTTAATCCCATTGTTTGCTCAGTTCCTGTTGTCAACATTGAGACATGTACACAATTTTCAGAATTTCTGAAAATGCAAGATATTAGATCACACCTCTCTCCTTTTGACATAAATCACTCTCATCTGGGGCCGGATTCACAAAACATTCTTCAGAAGAAATTTCTTCTTAACTGCCATTTTCTTCTTATTTTTTTTAACTGAAGAAAAAAGTTAAGAATATTTTATATTCCCAAAAATTCTTCTTAAGAATATTCTTAGCTTTTTTCATAAGATTGTTCTTAAGACAAAGCTTAAGAAGAATTCAAATTCTTGAAAAGAATCTTCTTAAAAATCGTTGTAAATAACTTCTTAAATTTAGGACAGCCCCAGACTTGTCTTAAATCCCAAACAGTAAGAATTATTGGTAACACTTTACAATAAGGTGTCATTTATTAACATTAGTTAATGTATTAACTAACATGAACAAACAATGAACAATACATTTATTACAGTATTTATTAATCTTTGTTAATGTTAGTTAATGAAAATACAGTTGTTCATTGTTTGTTCATTGTTAGTTCACAGTGCATTAACTAATGTTAACAAACACAACTCGTGATTTTAATAATGCATTAGTAAATGCTGAAATTAACATTAACTAAGATTAATAAATGCTGTAGAATTATTGTTCATTCTTAGTTCATGTTTACTAATGTTGTTAACTAATGTTAACTAATGAACCTTATTGTAAAGTGTTACCGAATTATTTAATAAATTTATTGGGTTATTTCAAATTAATTGTTATATTTAAGCATTACAACAACATTAGCATACATATAATACATAGTAAGTAGTAACATATAATACATAGTAGGACTATTAATAGGGATGTGCGCGAGTTTTCTGAAGTGACAGCGATGACTGATGTAAACAATGATCGGTCATGATTAGCCTACCCAGGTGAAAAAGATGTAGTATTAAATGTATTAAAAATATACTTGAAATTCAAGTAGTATGTCTATAATACATTTGTATTCCTAACATGCTTATTTGAAGTGCATTAAAAATATATTGAATTACATTTTAATATATTTCTAAAAAGTATACTAGAAGTACTTTTGTATTAAATATATGCTTAGTTATACTTCTAAGAAATATGCTAAAAACAAGCATATTTTAATGTATTTATAAAAAAGTATACTAAAAATACGTTGGTAATAAATAATTACACTTTTAAGAAATATACTAAACACAAACATACTTTTAGTGACGGTTTAGTGTATTTACAGAAAACAGGCTATTAAGTAAAAGTATACTTAAAGTATATTTTATGTGTACTTTGTGTAAGAACATAACAAAATGATTACACTTTTAGTGGGTTTTTAATGTTCTTTATATTGCAGTAGGCCTACCCATGGTTATATTTTAAATATTTATATATTTATAATTTTAATATTTGGAAAAGTACGATATTTTGAAAAACATTTTTAACAAATATTATTAACCATTGCAATATTTTAAATATGTTGTTTAATATGGGTTATGCTACTTTGGTTGATTAGGCTGTTGTTCAGTATGATACATTAATTGTTATAAGCTAGGTGTTTATAAATGTTTTCAAGCTTGATGCCTTTATTTTCTAATATATATTTCTGAAATTCCCACAAGGATTTCAACATCATATCTGAAAAAAAAAAAAACAACAAAAAAAAAAACGTTTATTTGTGTTTAAATTCAAACAACACAGACTAAACCTGATTGGTTCCAGAGCCATTGAACGGCTCTGATTGGTTCGTATGATAATGAGCTCACAGCAGAGAGCTTAGTAAATCAAATATGATGTGTGCAAATGTCCCTTGAATGTGCATTTAAGTCTAAATTTAAACAGTATTATATAGAGCGATCGTGTCTCTTTAGGGCGCTTGGAGGAAACCACGCAATTCATATGGATTACTTTGGCGATGTTTTTTTGCGATTAACTTTTTGAAACGTGAACATCTTTGATGAATATTTTAATCGGAGGAACATAATCTCTCAGATTTCATTAAAATATCTCTGCTTTTCTTTCGAAGATGAATGAAAGTCTTAGATGGTTTGGAGCATCTTAAGGGTGAGTGATGACATAATTCAAATTGTTTTGGGGGAACTATGAAATTAATTAGAAAATATAGCGGTATGTTATTATTTTTACCAGCTTCTGCAAGCATGTATGGCGTCTGGCTGTTGGAACCTCACTGTGACTTCAGGTAAGATTTGTATTTAATTAACGTTATTTGTCTGTGCCAGTCGTGTTTTTGACAAATGCATTGGCAGAAAAAAATTAATTTAATAAAATTAGTCATTATAACATACAACATTAACAGTTTTTATTTGCAACATGAAGTGTATTTATTTCTGATTTCCTGAACAATTTGGCTTCATTGTAATGAGGTTAATGATCTTTGAAAAACCATGATTATGAACATACAGTTACTTTGTCTTGAGATGATCACCCAACTGTGGTTGTGTTGGTTGATTGAGTTTATATTTGTTCAAGCTTGACAACCTTATCGACTTTATTTTCTAATATATACAGGTGCTGGTCATATAATTAGAATATCATCAAAAAGTTGATTTATTTCACTAATTCCATTCAAAAAGTGAAACTTGTATATTATATTCATTCATTACACACAGACTGATATATTTCAAATGTTTATTTCTTTTAATTTTGATGATTAGAGCTTACAGTTCATGAAAGTCAAAAATCAGTATCTCAAAATATTAGAATATTTACATTTGGGTTTGAATAAATGACCATCCCTACAGTATAAATTCTGGGTATCTCTTGTTCTTTGAAACCACAATAATGGGGAAGACTGCTGACTTGGCAATGATCCAGAAGATGAACATTGACACCCTCCACAAAGAGGGTAAGTCACAGAAGGTCATTACTGAAAGGTGTGGCTGTTTACAGAGTGCTGTATCAAAGCATATTAAATGCAAAATTGACAAGCAACAGGGATAACCGCAAGCTTGAGAATACAGTCAAGCAAAGCCGATTCAAACACTTGGGAGAGCTTCACAAGGAGAGAACTGAAGCTGGAGTCAGTGCATCAAGAGTCACCATGCTCAGACGTTTTCAGGAAAAGGACTACCAAGCCACTTCTGAACCAGAGACAACGTCAGAAGCATCTTAACTGGGCTGTGGAGAAAAAGAACTGGACTGTTGCTCAGTGGTCCAAAGTCCTCTTTTCAGATGAAAGTAAATTTTACATTTCATTTGGAAATCAAGGTCCCAGAGTCTGGAGGAAGAGTGGAGAGGCACAGAATCCATGTTGCTTGAAGTCCAGTCTGAAGTTTCCACAGTCAGTGATGATTTGGGCTGCCATGTCATCTGCTGGTGTTGGTCCACTGTGTTTTCTGATGTCCACAGTCAACGCAGCCATCTACCAGGAAATTTTAGAGCACTTCATGCTTCCTTCTGTTGACAAGCTTTATGGAGATGCTGATTTCATTTTCCAGCAGGACTTGGCACCTGCCCACACTGCCAAAGGTACCAAAAGCTGGTTCAATGACCATAGTGTTAATGTGCTTGATTGGCCAGCAAACTCGCCTGACCTGAACCCCATAGAGAATCTATGGGGTATTGTCAAGAGGAAGATGAGAGACACCAGACCCAACAATGCAGATGAGCTGAAGGCCACTATCAGAGCAACCTGGGCTCTCATAACACCTGAGCAGTGCCACAGACTGATCGACTCCATGCCAAGCCACATTGCTGCAGTAATTCAGGCAAAAGGAGCCCCAACTAAGTATTGAGTGCTGTACATGCTCATACTTTTCATTTTCATACTTTTCAGTTGGCCAAGATTTCTAAAAATCCTTTCTTTGTATTGGTCTTAAGTAATATTCTAATATTTTGAGATACTGATTTTTGACTTTCATGAGCTGTAAGCTCTAATCATCAAAATTAAAAGAAATAAACATTTGAAATATATCAGTCTGTGTGTAATGAATGAATATAATATACAAGTTTCACTTTTTGAATGGAATTAGTGAAATAAATCAACTTTTTGATGATATTCTAATTATATGACCAGCACCTGTATTTCTCATTACAGATAAGAACAAAGATTAAATTGTAAGAAGGGCTGCTTGTAAGAGCATACAGTACATCTGAAACTGCTGAGGCTGGTAAGGTTTTTGACTATATTTCCGACCAGGTACATTGTTCTGTCATTCTTAAATAGAAAACAAATCATCAATCATCATTTGCCTTTTTTTGTGCGTGTGAGATACAGTATATTAACATTTATTGTTTTTCAGATCAGCTGCTATAGAAGACAAACTGAAATCTGAGTACAGAGACAAGCAAAGGAATAGTAAGTATATTTTAATATCGTATCACCTCTGTTATAGAGATTTTTGAATCAGGCCTAATGGAGGATGATTCGGTCTGTCTTGGAAGAAAAATGTTAGCAATGTGTCCATTCCAGTTGGCTAATTTGTGCTTCCTTTCAGTCATTCATGTAAAAATCTGTTATCTAATTTTGTTTCTGTTTTGTTTTTTTCTAAAGCTGCAAGGCACTTGTGCAAAATATTTTATGCCAGGACGACTAGGTTGTGCTCAGGTCTCCGGTACTTGCAACGACGCTCAGCTCCATCGGCCCTCCGTCTGCGCCTTTGGATCCACCAGCTCTGTCTCCATCAGTCGGCCCCCAGATGTCAGTAGCCACACCATCTACATCTTGGCTCCTCCCTCCCTCGACTCCGCTGTGTGTTGTCAGCACTGGGATTCTCTGGGTCTGTGCCATGTGCCAAACTCCATCTAAGCCGCCAGGGCATCATCGTCATCCTCCCATCACCATCCCTTCACCACATCCTGCCATCATCCCGCACCTTTGCCTCTCACCATCCCTACACCATCTCCTCGTCCACCTCCAAAACCCCCTCCATCCCTCCCTATTCTGTTGCTTGAACTTTATCATCTTCAGTCTTTGCACACACATCTATTCACTTCTGCACTTAGTTTTTCTGTAAATGTTTATGTTTTTTTTTCTTCTTCAGAAAATTGCATTGTAATTTTAATTTATTCATTGATGATACAGGTATAACTGAAATGTTCTACAAATGGATAAGATAGCTTTTCCATAGCATTTGTCTCTTTTTTTTTTCATTTATTATAATGTTTTAAAATGTATTTGAGTATGTTTGTAGTAATACAAATATACTACAAACATACTTGTATTTCAAGTACATTTGTAATACATTTAATAGTATGCTTTTTGTTTTTCACCAAAGTATATATGCTGCTGTACTTTTTTAATGTACTTTATGAATATTTGTAATGTACACAATATGTAATACATTAAAGTTTTCTAGATATCAAAGTGTACGTGTGTGTATATACTGAAAAATATAATACTAATAAATATAATATAATATGCTAGTAGTATAATGATAATGCATTTCTAATGAGCTGAAATACAATTGAAATGTACTTGAAGTACATTAAAATGATGCTTCAAATATATTCTAACTGTAGTTCATGAAGTATTAAAAGTACATTTTAAATGTATTTTAAGAAATACACTTAAATTGCTCTAAATATACTTAAAGTGGTTCCAATTTAACACAATTTCAATATATTAAATATATTACAAATTGAACTTAAACATATCTTCAATTACACTTAATATAAAGTTGTTTCAAAATAATACATTTAATATGCACTTAGTATAGTATAATATAAATATATTAAGTGTGTCTGAAAAAGCACAATTTAAATATATTTCTGTCAGGGGTGATATAAAGGATCCAAGTGCAAAGGCAGTCAGTTAGAAACAGTCTTTAATGAACACGCAAAACAAGGCAGTCTGTTGTACAATGACACAGAACTGGAAGAAACACAAAACACAACTGAAAAAGGTCAGGTTCAGAGGACTCCCGTCTAGGAGAGAGCTTGTGGGGCTGGGCTCACTGGAAGCAGCTCGAGCAGACGAGCACAGCAACACTAGGCAAGCCAAGACATGGTAATACTTCTGATGATATCTTGCCACGAAGGGCGAAACAATAGCATCTGCATGACACACAATAATCCAACAGAGACCAGCAAGCACAACCACTAGAAATAGAGTCATTGATTAGATCAGAGTGGGAACAGGTGTCCCTGCAAAGCAGCGTGAGCGCTGACTGTGATGACAAACAGGTGGAGGTGAGAGCTAGCATGAGCATGGGCGTGCCTTAGTGAGTGTGCGTATGTATGTGTGTGTGTGTGAGAGAGAGAGAGACAGAGAAGCAAACCCAGCTCATGACAATTTCTTTTTCACCTGGGTATGTGTGACGCTACTTTTTGCTGACTTCAAAACTCAGTAGCAACTCTACAAAAATGAGTCAGATAGGGAGCTTTAATTGGACGCTTTTATTTTAGCTTATAAATACGACATAATCTTTGTCAGTATGCAGCGCATATGAATGCGCTTGATACACAGGACGCGTTTGCTGTAGCAGCGCAGACACATACCGGAAGCATTCACTCGGATGAGAGCGCAAAAACACAGCACAAAAATGAATGAAACAGATCGTTGCAGCTTGAGACAGGCTGTTCAAAAACACGCCGCATTAAAAACGTGAAGCTGAGTGCCAGTCAAAGTCGCGACAAAAAGAGTGTGCGTGCTTTTTATAATTGTGCTTTATTGATTCATCATGTATTCACACAGATAAAGACTGCCATTTTCTTCTTTAGAAAAAAAATTAAGATGTTCTTAAGAATATATTTGAGAACTTAAGAATTTTTCAAGAATTTCACTTAAGAACATTCTTACGAACTTCGTGGAATTTATCTTAAGAAACTTCTTAATTTATTTCTTAAAGGGATCCCTAGGTATTAAGACTTGTATGGCTTAATGTCTTTTACTGAAATATGTAGTAGAAAACGCATTAAAGATTTATGTTATTTAAAAAAAGTCACACCGTTTTATACATATTTTGTACTATGGGGGGCACCATTATTCTGATGACGTAAAATGGTTGCACTCGGTGAGCTACTAGCGCTACATGTTGCTATTTTTACCACAACACAACTCGGAATAGACAACTAGGAAAATAAAATACTGATATGATGACCACAGCTACTGAATAGAGCTTACAGGTGGCGAAAGATATAAGTATAGGTTTAAACCAAATGCTGTACCATTAGGGTGACCACCCGTCCCGCGTAGCGAGTGCGCGCACAGCGTTTGAAGCCTAATTCATGCGTCCCGCAAATTGAGACCGTGTCACGCATAATCAATGCTTGCTCCAAAAAAAAAAGTAGGTCACTCTATATCCTCGAGCCCCAGGCAGCCAAATGAACATTACTTGACAGTTCAGCACGCTACTGTTGCTAGGGTGACCACCCGTCCCGCATTTTGCGGGACAGTCCCGAAATTGGGAGCTTTGTCCCGCGTCCCGCAAGACGTAAGCTGCGTCCTGTATTTCAATTATGTATTCTGTATTTTTTTTTTTCATCCCAGAAATTGAAATACCAAAATAAGAAATACATTAAAAACTGTGACTGGCATTTAAAAATCCATTTGCGCAGCCATCGTGTTCTAGCTGTGAAAATAACCAACCGATGCAGTGGTAGAGAGGGTTTTTTCCGCTTATGACGACTGGGTGGACGGCGCAAAGGATGTGCGGACCTCATCAAGCGCTCGAGCACCACCAACGGAAATGGTCGAGCGCACATGGAAAAACACGATATTCTCCTTTAATTAAAAACAACAACAAAACAAAACAAAAAAACACAATTGCAGCTTTCAGACACAACTTTCTTCTCATTTTAATAGTTCTTTTTGAGGTGGTTTCTATGGCGTTATTTTAATGACAAGTGTCCAGAATGCATTATGTAATGCGAGAGTGCAACAAATGTCTCCGCTGCAGAATTCTCTTCACTCTCACACAAAACAGATGTGCTCTATGTGTTTACATTAGGCCTACGCGTGCGCGCTCAAAACTTATACTCTCTCCTGGATATGTTGCCAGAAGCAACCTGGAGTGTGGGCATCCACCGGCAGAAACATAAAATGGCGCATAAGACAACGGACGTAATGTAAATCAGTATTTAAATAGCATAAGAGTAGTAAATGTATCTGTCTTTCACGTGTCCCGCATTGTCCCGCAAAATCACATCTACTGTCCCGCAACAGATCTATTGCCAGGTGATCACCCTATGTACCATCGATTTTTCCCGACAAGGAGTCTAAACGCCCCGGATAATCCGCGCTGAGAAACTCCTCTAGCGGCCGCGTGTCATGATTAGCATCGGCATGTTTATATCCTAACAGATGGCATCTAGCATTTCTTGTGTCAGCCATTTGTAAGCTCTTTCAGTAGCTGTGGTCAACTAAAAGACTCGAAGGCATCAGGGCTAAAGTGGAGAGAAAAAAAAAGCGGGTCTTTAGGAAGTTTTATTCGTCCACAGGCATCTTCCCATTCTTTTCTCCTCTTCTTATCGCTAGGAAAGCAATGAAGTCTTACATCACTTCTTTTGTTGCCCTTCGACTGAAAATTACAACCAAAAGCCACACAATGTGGTATCATATGAGTATTTTATTTTCTGAGTTGTGTTTTCTGAGTTGTGTTGCGGTAAAAAGCGCCAGTAGCTCACCGAGTGCAACCATTTGACGTCATCGACGCAGAATGTACTGTGCACAAAAAATAATGGCACCCCCCCATAGTCCAAAAACGATGTCGATTTCTTTAAATAACATACATTTTCATGGGTTTTCTACTACATATTTAAATAAGAGACATCATTGACGTTATATATTAGGCTATACATGTCTTAATACCCGGGGATCCTTTTAAAAAGATTTTCGTGAATCCAGCCCCTGGTTCTTTCATCCAGTAGCTTTTCAAACTTTCAGCCAGTGTCTTCATCTCAATTACTCAAAATAATTTCTCTGATGAAATTTACATTTTGTTAATCTGATGTATTGTCTGGTTGTCTGTTTAGAGAGGTTTTAGACACAGTCAGCCCCACCGTTTTAGCTATTGTAAACAGCTCTTTAACACTAGAACCACCATGGGGTAAATTTTACCCGTGGCTGTTTTTCAAATGTACATAACAGATTTTCAATAAAACATTAATGTCTCCCAGTCATTGACTTTTACTAAAATTATGTAATTTACAATCCAATGTTGTAAAAAAAAAGATAAAAGCAGATCAAAAAACATAATGTTTATTATGTAAATAGCATAATGTTCCTACAACGTGCTTTCCACTTACATTTTATGAAAAATACAACATTATAAAAACATTATTTGGAACATTACAAAGTGTAGTTTAATAAAATGTTATTTTAAGATTAGCAATGTTGCAACATTCTCTTTCAACATCACTTTTATTAACACAACATTCCAGATACGAATAAGTATATAATTACATAAGCATTTCAACAGGTATCTGAATTATTAAAGATACTCACTTTCAAAAATCTCATAAACACATTGAACAGACTGGTGAAAATTATTTATATATATATATATATATATATATATATATATATATATTTATTTATTTAGTTAAAATATATTTAGTTTAATATTTATGACAATGAGCTATAACTTCACAGCTAAATATAAACTATCATATTAACATTTAATCATTGAGAACTTCTATATGAATTTGTATGTGGGGTGTGGGTGCTGAAAAACTAGCACTATCACGTCATTTCTAAAAACAAATTTTTAGGTCAACATAAATTGACTTCATTTATTCATGTTGATAGGTATACACATGCACACTACTGGAAATATGTCATAATAGGGTAGTTAAGTCAACTGCAATTTCCATTTTATATCAGTTTGAAACAGGAAAAATCCCTTCAAATATAGTTAACATTTAAAAGTTATCAATAATGTTATTAAATGGCAAAAGTTGTCTTGTTACATGTTATTAGCTGATAAACTGTCACATGACCTCAGGCAGGGAAGGAAACTCAGAGATGAAACAGGTAAGATTAATAGGTAAGTTATAGTAGGTATTTCTGGGTAGGGATGCTAACATTGACTTATTAACTGACAGTAAAAATTTTCACAATTAACACATCAGTTAAATTGTTAAAAGATCATTTGTAATGTTTTTATTAAAAGAAAAAACAACAGCAACAAAAAAAAACTGCTGCATGGATTAAAAAAACAAACAAACTGCATTGTCAAAATAGCATTGAGAGGGGGGAAAACGAGTTAAACATAAATTGTTAGTTAATCCTTTAAATTTTACCAGTATTCAGAAACAAGATAAATAACAGAAAATGTAAATAGCTATAAAACTACAATACAAATTTATTTACACAATTACAAATTAAAACACAAATTATAATGGCATTTATTATAAATTACAAATAAATGTCTTGCCAAAATTAATTTACTTAAACATAAAATGAAACTTACATCTCTCATTGAGCACAAATACAAATGTTTTCATATTTGCAATGTAACATTAGTTTGCTAAACTATTATTTATTATGTAAGCAAGGCTTAATAGTAGGACTGGGTGATTGTTCAGATTTTATCGATCAATTCGAATTTAATGTTTTGCCATGATTTTATTTTTTAGAAATCGAGGAATCGCGATTGACACAAAATTAACTGAGAAGCTTGAGCTGAGTTTTTTTTTTTATATTATGTGTCGAAGCCTAAACTAAAAACTTTTTGAAGCTTGAAAATAAAGACTTCCTAGACTTCCAATGGAAAGACAAAAATGATGAAAGAATATCAAAAATAAAAACATTTGTCCGAAGACGAACAAAATTAATTCAAAATGGGTTTGGAACAACATGAGGGTGAGTAGGCTAAACCATGACAGAATTTGAATTTTTTTGTGGACTATCCATTTAAGACAACTCAAATGTTCAAGTATTCAGTCATTTCTGCTGATCTCAGCTAAAATGTTAAAATGTTGCCACGTAAATATAAAGTTGTCCTGACATGTGTCCTACCTTGTGTGTCTTGAAAAAATCTGCTGAGTCTTCTTTTCAGATAGTAGTAGATCTGCCAGGATCATACCTTGAATGACTGATGCCATTACTGTTAATGAAGACAAAACACAAAATTAGAGAAATTTAACTCACATTTAAGCAACATTTATGGACAGCTTATTTTTATGAATCATAATAAGACAACTTTCAACCACTACAAACTTAGCATTAGCAATTACCTGACATCTTTATAAAAACAAAAAAAACAAAGCAACTTTAGGATAAGTGCAAGTAGAAATATAAAATATCATTTTTTTCCATCTATATTCGTCAAGTATATAACTAACTATAATCAGAACTTAAAAGACTTCACTGGTATACTTCTGAAGCAACACAAAATGCAAAAAGACAGAATGATAGGCAAACTGAAATTTAAGATGTTATTCACTCTGCCAATTCAGTCTGAATCAAAATGGTACACACTACATTACATCAAACATGACTGGTTCTTAGATGTCATGATGTCATTCTTGTGGGATGTTATTTTGTTATTTTTCATCTGTGTTTTGTCTTCACGATTTGATCAATCTTTAGGTTTAAATTTCATTCTAATATTCACAAAACAAAAGTATAGTATTGTTTCATAAGACTTAACATTTGTGCTGCTGGTCATTTCTGGTCATCATTATATCTGCATTAATAGCAATTCATCAAAGAATAAAAACTGAAGAACGATGTATTTAATTGCAGCCGTCTTGTTGCCAATGATGTCACACCACCCTTCGCAGCCTTTGCACTGAAAAGATTGATTTAAAAAGTATGACAACAATTTGTTAGTATGAATTTTAAATAAGACAATGTGAGGAGCAAATAACAGTGTTAAATGTTAACGGTTATGGCCGCCATATTGAAGGGTTGTTCCTAACCGAAGTGCTCAAAACTGGCCACTTCAAAGAGCCCTTCAGAATGAAGGATTTCGAAGGGTACAACTGATGGACACTTCGGGCCCCCATGATCCTTTGCGCCGATTCTTTCCATGATGACGGCGCCTGCGTGTGGGCCCGGGATGATAATGTAGAAGGACACTTCAAGAAACAGTTGTTTGGTCCCCTACACCCTTCAACCCTTCAAAGCTCTCACTCCGGAGGGTAAACCCTTTGAAGGGATTAGGGCATAGGGATGAGCCCTTCCGAATGGAAAGCAGGGCATATTGCCATATGACGGTGTAAAAAAACACTGTTTTGGTTGCACAGAGCGCGCGTCATTTACTGCGTTTTCCTTGTAGTATAATGAGCCACGCCCACTGATTTCCACAGCCAGTAATATTGAACTGTTCTAACCCAGTCAATGATGAACAGAACCAGACCAATTCACCATGGATCGTTTTAGCGGAAGAAGTGCCTCTGAACTGATAGGAAATATTTATGTACAAAGTAACTTTATCTCTACTAACATTGAACATAGGCCGATTCCACGTCTTTATCATACTTTAATTGTTAATTACATGGACAGCATTTTAGCATACCAACCCTATCTGCATGCTGCTAAGCGACTGTCTGTGCTGCTGTCACCACAGTCCTGACATAAACGAGCATTTGCATGCTGCTGTAGTTATAAAAATACACGGTTTTAAACATATTTTAATATTTTTATTTTAGCGTCATGTTTAGGATTAATCTCCAATCTGTCTACAATATGCTATCCAATAACTGCACTCAGACCTGTTATAAACTCTGTGGATCAAACCACACAGACGCCTGATTGAACTTGCCATCATCTTTACTTTCCCCATCCTACGTAGGATGGGGATTTACTTTCCCCATCCTACGTGATGACGTCACACCAATACACAACATCCCCCCTCTACTTGAATATGAACTTACCCTATCTAACACATTCTCATATTCAAACTCACAGATTTCAGAACATTCAAGACATTTAACAACTTTTTTTCTCCCCTTATCAGCTCTTACAACTTCATAGAACATCCCCAATGCTTTTAAAACAAATACATTGAACTATGACATAACTCATTTGGGACCTTTTTTTTCTCTCTTTCAACTAACATAACTTTTAACGTCCTTGGAACTCATTAAACTTAAAGGTCCTCTTTTTTTCAGCATTTGAATCTCATTAGGCACTCAATAACATAGTCAAGTCACTTTTATTTATATAGCGCTTTTAACAATACAGATTGTGTCAAAGCACTTAACAGTATCAAATTGGAGGATAGAGTGTCAGTAATGTATAATGATAAGATTAAACACTCAATTTTCAGTTAAAGGCATTTCATTATTGAATTCAGAGATGCCATTGTCTAGCTCAGTTTAGTTTAAATAGTATATGTGCAATCAAATCGACGATAATTGCTAGAAATTATGTGTCCCCAACTGAGCAAGCCAGAGGCGACAGCAGCAAGGAACCAAAACTCCCTCTGTGACAGAATGGAGAAAAAAACCTTGGGAGAAACCAAGCTCAGTCGGGGGGCCAGTTCTCCTCTGGCCAGATGAAACCCGCAGTTCAATTCCAACCGCAGCCATGTCAGATTGTGTAAAGGGCTTATCTGAGTCCCGTGGTCTTGTCCCAATGGAGCATTTTAATTTATAATTTAATGTATTTGTTATATTTGTGTTTCATTCATTATTTGACGTTTTTCCATTTATATGATTTATTCATTTGCTGTAATTGTAATGTATAGTTTAATGCATTTATTGTTTCTCGGTCTATTTTTATAATATATATTTGTTTGTTTATTATAATTTACATTTATAGTTTAATTCATTTAATATATTTCTGTTGTATATACTGTATATATATTTTTATTATTTATATACTATTTATTATTTTAGAATGTATTTATTCATTTTTTCATATTTGTATATTATGTTTTAATTAAAATTTTAAATGTACAAATGTATTATATTTCTATCTTTATATTGTTGCAATTTCTAACAATAATAATATTATGTAGTTAGGTATTTTATTATATTTTCAGTTATTTTGTTATTTTGTTATATTTTTAGTTTTATTGTATTTTAGTTTAGGTCTTCACTGGGGATATGTCTCTGGGGCTCATCTAGGTGTCCTGGTGTCCGCTGACGATCAGGGCTGTAGACATCATCTCTTGGTGCTGATCCACCATCTGAACGGATACGGACTGAGAAACAGAATAAGAAAGAAACAGACAAATATTAGCGTAGATGCCATTCTTCTTACGATGTAACGAGTACATTGTGTGTTATGGGTAGTGTTCCCGGTTCCGGTTGATCTAATTAATGCAGCCTAACAATCCTTAATCAGATTTGAATAATAGAAGCATATTAGTGTGTTATGTGTTAGCCAGGTTAAAGAGATAATCTAGATCAAAACTGACAGAGTGTGTCCGCCTCCCGAACAGTGTTAGGTAGATTGTTCCAGAGTTTGGGTGCTAAATAGGAAAAGGATGTGCCGCCCACAGTCGATTTTGATATTCTAGGTATTATCAAATGGCCAGAGTTTTGAGAATGCAGCGGACGCGGAGGACTGTAATGTGATAAGAGCTCGCTCAAGTACTGAGGAGCTAAGCCATTCAGGGCTTTATAAGTAATTAACAAGATTTTAAAATCTATCCGATGTTTGATAGGGAGCCAGTGCAGTGTTGACAGAACCGGGCTAATATGGTCATATTTCCTGGTTCTAGTAAGGACTCTAGCTGCTGCATTTTGGACCAACTGTAGTGTGTTGATCAAGCGTGCAGAACAACCGCCCAATAAAGCATTACAGTAGTCTAACCTTGAGGTCATAAACGCATGAATTAGCATTTCTGCATTTGATGCTGAAAGCATAGGTCACAATTTAGATATGTTTTTGAGATGGAAAAACAGTTTTACAGATGCTAGAAACATGGCTTTCAAATGAAAGATTGCTATCAAACAGCACACCTAGGTTCCTAACTGATGAAGAAGAATTGACAGAGCAACCGTCAAGTGTTAGATAGTGCTCTAGGTTATTACATGTGGGGTTTTTAGGTCCAATAATTAAGTTTAACAGTAAGAAATTACTCGTCATCCAGTTTTTTATATCGACTATGCATTCCGTTAGTTTCTCAATTTGGTGTGTTTCACCAGGCTGCGAAGAAATATAGAGCTGAGTATCATCAGCATAACAGTGAAAGCTAACACCATGTCTCCTGATAATATCTCCCATGGGTAACATGTAAAGTGTGAAAAGTAACGGCCCTAGTACTGAGCCTTGAGGTACTACATAGTGCAATTGTGATCGATATGATACCTCTTCATTCTCTGCTACGAACTGATGGCAGTCAGATAAGTATGATTTGAACCATGCTAAGGCACTTCCACTAATGCCAACAAAGTTTTCTGGTCTATTCAAAAGAATGTTGTGGTCGATAGTGTCGAATCCAGCGCTAAGATCCAGTAGAACTAATAAAGAGATACAACCACGATCAGATGATAGAAGCAGGTCATTTGTAACTCTAATGAGAGCAGTCTCAGTACTATGATACGGTCTAAATCCTGACTGGAATTCCTCACAGATACCATTTTTCTCTAAGAAGGAATATAATTGTGAGGATACTACCTTTTCTAGTATCTTTGACAGAAAAGGAAGATTTGAGATCGGTCTGTAATTAACTAGATCTTTGGGGTAAAGTTGTGGTTTTTTAATGAGAGGCTTAATAACAGCCAATTTGAAGGTTTTGGGGACATATCCTAATGACAATGATGAATTAATAATAGCCAAAAGAGGATCTATGACTTCTGGAAGCAGCTCTTTTAGTAGTTTAGATGGAATAGGGTCTAACATACATGTTGTTGGTTTAGATGATTTATCAAGTTTATACAATTCTTCCTCTCCTACAGTAGAGAATGAGTGGAATTGTTCCTCAGGGGATCTATAGTGCACTATCTGATGCGATACTGTAGCTGATGGCTGCATGGTTACAATTTTATCTCTGATAGTATCGATCTTGGAAGTAAAGTAGTTCATAAAGTCATTTCTGCTGTGCTCTTGGGAAATGCCAACACTTGTTGATGCTTTATTTTTTGTTAATTTAGTCACTGTATTGAATAAATACCGGGGGTTATGTTTGTTTTCTTCTAGAAGAGATGAAAAGTAATCAGATCTAGCAGTTTTTAATGCTTTTCTGTAGGATAGAATGAAAGATGCAAAGATACTGGCCAAAGTATTAGCTTCTCACCTTGAAAATATACTTCCAAAAATTATATCGGAGGAACAAACTGTTTTTTTTAACATTCGTACATTCTTAAATGTAATTTATTTCGAAATACTCCTTGTGATTTCATTTGACGCTGAAAAGGCATTTTATCGTGTGGAGTGGGGATATATGTTTGCAGTGCTTAAAAAAATTTGCGATTGGGAACAATTTCATTAAATGGATACATCTTTTGTATGATTCCCCTCAGGCGAGTGTGCATACCAATAATTTTAAGTCCAGCTATTTTCGATTGGGATGGGGCACACGACAGGGGTGCCCACTTTCCCCTTTGCTTTTTGCCCTGTTCATAGACAGTGTTGGGCACGTTACTTTAAAAAAGTAATTAGTTATAGTTACCAGTTACTTCTCACAAATAGCAACTGAGTTAGTAACTGAGTTACATCATTATAAAAGTAACTAATTACCAGGGAAAGTAACTATTGCGTTACTTTTAAATAAATGTTCAAATGTCAAATAACTTTGGATGCCCCCAATATTAAATATGTTAAATTAATTAAATGGACACTAAAGAGAATAAATTATTATTATAAAACATTGTACATTAATCTACACTATGTATCTACTGACACTTAGTATCAGTCAGTCAAGCATTATAATATAATATTATGATAATTTAATATTATATGATGATAGAACTTTAGTAATTAGAATAACCAAGTATGAATGCATATTTGTCATCAATATAAAAGGCACTAAGGATTAATGAGCTGCTGGGTTCATGAATATTAATCTCGTTGTCTGCATTCGCTCGAATTGATTTGCTGAAATCAAAACAGGGACGACAATAGGTGAGCGCCAGCCAATGAGATTGTCTTTGCGCATTAGTTCCGCCCACTACCAGAGAAACCGGCAGTTCTTAAAAGCCGAAGAATTCCAAAGGAACTCCGTTATTGTGACAGGAAAATACATCAAAGAATATCGTTTACATGTAGCGCGTCAATTCTGCATGTTACCCAGATAGCAAGCACACTCGGGCCGATTCTGGCTGAAATGCGGTACTGTTGGCTCAGTCACGACATCAGCGAGAAGATAATGGGCCAGAGCCGCGCTGACTCTACAAAACACTTCTGGCTGACAGACGGCTTTTTCTCTCTGGGCCGATCTCGGCTGAAAGCTGTTGTACGTGTGGCAGGTCCACATTCGGTGTAACGTTGCGTGAATTTACTTTCGGCCCGAGTTGGTTTTGTCTCCGGCGGCCGCTGCTAGAATGAAGGAGATCAGCCGCTGAGAGAAAGATTTGGCGGTTAATCCTGAGGAGATTTCGGCGGGCACAGTTATTTATTATTTAATTTATTTAATGCTCAATCTAGTGTTGTTTGACGTTTAAATGCCACGAAGAGTTTAGTTTTAGATGGTTTCTGTTAGGTTTGCGATGATAACATAACGTCAGAAAAATCATTTGGTCCCGGATAATACATTGAGTGTTGAAGAGGCCTTAACTGTTATGCGCGGTCTCTTTAGCAAAACAATATGTAATTTTTTAATATAAAAAAACGATGAGCTGTATCCAGTGCACGATAATGTTAGGTAATTAAATTTTAATGAGTTAAATTCTATTTTGTTTGCTAGAATTCATTCGATTCGTCTTTTTCAAGGAGTGATTGCTATAGACCTTTTTCTTGAATAACCGATGAGCGGCGCCATGATGGATTCTAATTTCCGTTTGGGTGCTCTCGTGTTCCGGTCTCCATAGAACTCCGTTAAAACGGGGGAAAAAAAAAAAGTCAGACTGAATAGAAACTTTTTCAGTATAACTACATAAAAAAATGTGCGGAGGGTTGCTGTGCTGTTGTTGGCTGCCACAGTAACTTCAGTAAGCTAAGGAATTCCTTTAAAGTACTTGTTTTGCGTATCAGAAAATCTGTCTTGTCAGGCACTGTATATGGCTTGCAGCGCTTAAATTAAAATATGGAGTGTGAAATAATAATATATGTTAAAATAATGTTTGCTCTTATCATTCTGTGTACAAAATCCCATGAACTTCACCCCGATCGGGAGATGTATGTGCATTCATCTGTTTTCAATGTAGCTTAACCTCGCGTCGCTTCATGTCATCTTCCCACTCACTGAACTATGACTGGTCCTTTACTGCAAAAAGACGGTCATTGCGACACTGTAAAGTGATGAAACAATGGCGCCACATGATTTTTTAAATTGACTTTCATAGGTTTTACATTATATTATCGGCTCTGAAAATATGTAAATGTGACTAGAAACCGGAAATGTAAAGCACCGTTCTAATCGGGGGAGACTTCCGTGTTCAGAAAAAGGTCTATAGAGTCTGGGAACGTGACGTCAGCAACGCAATGCATGTTGGGAGTTTAGGTCACGGAGCTGTGGTAGACACCATGTTGGATTGTGATCGTGAAGTTTTAGTTTACTTTATTCTGCAAAATTAATTTACAATGGTGAATTCTTGTTACGTTGTTAATTGCCACAATCGCACTCATGACCGACATGTTCGCCGACTGTCAAATGGAGTTCGATTTTTCAGCTTTCCAGCTTGTATCCGGAAAGACCCGAACCATAGCACAATCTTTCGCTGTCCACACAACAAAATCACAAAAGTTTGATCCGGTAACAAAGAGCTGTGTTTGTACTTGACTGTAGTACTTGTGTGTGTCTTAAGTGTAACGTCCCATCAGTTACCTGGAGACAGAAAGTGCTGTCATCTGCACAAGCCTGCAGGATGGAGCTGTTGCGGTGCTTAAATGTGCATTTGATTTCCAGACAGCCTTTCCCACAACATGTGCAGTGAATGAGGCCGTCAGGTGATGCCCCAACCTCAGGAAATAATGGATTTATGATAAATCCACATTGCTCCACTTTTAGGTTCATGTGCTGGGGTGGTTTCAGTGAGACATAAGCCTGCCTTGCTGTTTCTTCATTGTCTATCCCCCATCTGATGGCAGTTGAGGTTGCTGTTTTTTTGGGATAGCACACTATTGCCACAGTTGATGTAGCTGGTTTGTCAACACTAGCAGACAGAATGGCATGCATATTGGAAGCTGTTATTCTTCCTGCTCTTGCTGTGTACCAGACAGGTGATCGATGCTGCAGTCTTGTCCGAGCTTCCACTGCAGCTGCCTGTGTCTCTGTTACTGCTACCAGGTGTGTGAGGGTGTTGCAATGCTGGAGCAGGTCAGGTAGGTTGCATTCATCCTTTCCTGGGTCACGAAGGTGCTGTAGGGACTTTGGCACTACATGTGGCTTAACAGGATCAATATAATGATGGTGGTACTCCTCCATCCCAGAAAGACAAACAGCCCTGGTTTGAGTATGCATAATCTGAAGCAGGGGTGACAGGTCTGAAAGTGTGGGCTCATGTGAACAAGAACTCACAGAGACAGAACGAGTACGTATCCCTGTCATCCCTCTCTCCCCACTAATGCACTTGTCAAGTGAAACCCTCTTAGCTGCACCAGAGGTGAAGTCAATCTTGTAGCCCACCTCTGCTTGGACCTTCTCGACATTAGCGGGCATCATCCAGTAGGCTGGAACATCCGACGTGTGTGGAAGACTCAGCTATGCCAGCCATGCATGTGCAGTGTGCACACTCCACTTGGCCACTAGAGCTGAGGATCACCCATGGCTTGAGCGGAGGTTCATTAAGGCGTTGAGAGTGCAATACCTAAAACATAAATAACATTGTAAGGTATCAAATTAATAATACACTAATGCATCACACTAGACAGAGACAGATAGGTATGTACACAGACAGATAGATACACAGATAGAGAGATAGATAGGAAAGTATGCCGAGAGATAGATAGCTATGTAGATACACAGACAGACAGACGGATAGATGGATGGCTGGACAGAAACATGGACGGAGAGATAGATGGACAGATATGTGTATGTGTGTATATATGTATATATATATATATATATATATATATATATATATGTATGTATGTGTGTGTAGAGAGAGAGAGAGATAAACAGATAGACAGACATAAGCAGATATGTAGAGATAGGTATGTAGACAGACAGATACATAAATACAGAGACAGACAGAAAAACAAACTGCTGATGAAAAGACGTTTAGTGGTGACAGAGTTGAGTGTTTGTTACATACCTTTGTGTGAACAACAGTTTTCTGCTCGTTAATGTGGAAAATCTGCAGGTCCTGCACCCACCCATTAGTAAATTGCAGGTGGGCCTCGAGAGATTTATAATTTCGAAATTGTTCAGATGTGTACGCACTAACACCACAAACAAGGTAGGAAAACACATCTGGGAATGTTACGTGCGGTAACTCATTTAGATCGTCCGACCACTCTTTATGCTCATACGGATCGAGTCCGTTGATTTAATTTTAGTTTTTCTAAATACCTCAGTTTTGACAGTTCATTAAGCTTTTCTCGGTATGGAAGATTTTGCTTTTCCTTGGATCGGTGCATTGTTTTTTCTATTTAATATTACTATCTTGTAGTACTGACGGCTGACGACCGCGACTACCCATAATTCAATGCGCAGTGACGTAGTTTGCCAAGCTCTATTGAATCAAAGGAGTCGGACTGCGCTGGTGGCGCCATAAACATCTATACGAGTGACTCTCTGATTCGATTAACTTAACCATTCAAATGAGTCATTTGTTTGTGAATCAAACTGAGCACGCTGTTGTAGCATTACACCTGCTAAGACAATTCAATATGTGCAATCTGAATTTAATAATAATATTTATTTTGTGGTGTAACTGCCGTGTGGGAAGCTCTGACAGAGAAAAACACTATAGATGCGTAAGAGAAAGCTGTATAATGTAAGTGCATCATCTTTTTTTCTTGAATGGAGGCCTAATCTATCTTCTGCAGTAGAGCAGGTTCAGTTTTTAGAGTGAATGAAAACTTTTGAAGCGTATATGTGCCGTATGATGTGATTAAAATCACACTTATTTTACTGTGGTGGGGATTATTATGAGCAAACAAACTTAAAAGTTTAATCTGAACACTATATATATATACCGTATTGTCCCGAATATAAGACGACCCTGATTATAAGACGACCCCCCCTTTTCCAGATGTACCTTTTGGAAAAAGGCTTTTTGAAAACCAAATATTGTTTTTTTCTCTCTCTCTGTAAAACATTTTTTTCTTAAATTATTTTCAAATTGCATATTTTTCCTATTTTAATTTTTGTTTTGAAAATATGGTAAATACTGGTAAAATGTACCAACAATGACATTGAAAATATACACTTTTTGATATACCATTGAAATAACAGGTAGCCCATTTGAATTATATAACATTTAGGCATTTATAACATCTCAATTTTCAATTTTATTAACAGTAGAAGTGAAATCTTATTGTAGTCTTCAAATCTGGGTACTGTCTTATGTTTTAAAACCACTTACAGAGGAAGTTTGTTCCCATCAGGCTAACATGACAGTCACGACATATTTCATGGCACACTCGTTTTATGCGTTTTTGGCGCCACCTATTGTTGCGGGTGTATTACTGACATGTCAAAGTCTAGACCCCGAATATAAGACGACCGCGTTTTTTCAGATGTATTTTAAAGAAAAAAAACATCGTCTTATATTCGGGTCAATACGGTATATATATATATATATATGTAATCTGACATTTATTTATTTATTTACAGAAATTCTGAGCTGCTGCATGAACTTATGCATGAACATTCATCAAACATATAAGGTGCGAAATCTGGGTCTGGTCCTAATGATTGTAAAAAACTGTAATGCTTAAGATTTAATAATTACCTTACAATATATATTTATACATATTTCAAGGCTGCAATTTGGAAAAAACTTTCAAGCTAATGCTGCTGAAATGGAGGTCAAGGGGACTATGAAGAGGTGGCTCCAGCTGGCAGATCAAAAGGGTGGACTTCAGGAGGCAGACACACTGTGAGTTTAAATGTCCCATCTCTTTAACCTTCCACACACATGACACACTATCACATTTCTATAATTCAAACCCCTTAAAGGATTTTTATGCTGCACCAATTAGGGTAAGCAGCAACACTTCCCATAATATCTAATGTACTTGTTAATTTGTAAGAAGAATGACATCAATGCTTATATTAGTCGCTTATATACTGTCTCACCCTCATCCCTAGGTTAAAATAATCAGCTGATGCAGTCGGTATCCAGACCAGACGGCGGACCTGCACCCAGGAACGACCACAACACATCCCTGAATGTCAGCGGAGACCATGTCAGATAGATGACAGATCCCTGTGAAGACCTCGTTGATGGCCCCAACACAGATCCTCAGCAAAGACTACGAGAACCAGACAAGCCCTCTGCACAGACCCTTTTTACCAGCTTCACCTGCTAGCTTGATGTTTCTTCAAGCAGAAGAATTTGGATGAAATATTCTGAAAGATATCAATCCACAATTTGACTTGTGATGTAGCCTGGAATAATCACACCACGTTCATTCATTTGGCCAGACGAGACTGTTTCTGACTGAGCCTGGTCTTGTTTGGGTTCCTTGTCACTGTTGCCTTTTGTCTTGCTTAGTTTAAGACACCTAATATTCAGCAATATTATTGACTTGACTATTGTGTTAGTTAGCTAGTATTTATTAGTTATTCTTTACCTAATCAAAATAACCCGAATGCAGTTTGATTGAGATTAATTGGAATGCACAATGAAAAAACATGATTTTTAAAAATTGTTAAAACGAAGTTATCTGTTTCTGCAAATGAACTCTTCATACATATCGTATTGTCCCGAATATAAGGCGACCCTGATTATAAGACGAACCCCCCTTTTCCTTTGGAAAAAGGCTTTTTGAAAACCAAATCTTGTTTTTTTGTTTTTCTCTCTCTCTCTCTCTCTGTAAAACATTTTTTCTTAAATTATTTTCAAATTGCATATTTTTCCTATTTTAATTTTTGTTTTGAAAGTATGGTAAATACTGGTAAAATGTACCAACAATGACATTGAAAAATATACACTTTTTGATATACCATTGAAATAACAGGTAGCCCATCTGAATTATATAACATTTAGGCTATCCATCTCATAGTAGCCTACCAAACTTTTATTTACAGTAGAAGTGAAATCTTATTGTAGTCTTCAAATCTGGGTACTGTCTTATGTTTTAAAATCACTTACAGAGGAAGTTTGTTCCCATCAGGCTAACATGACAGTCACGACTCATGCCCCTGTAAGCTTTTCTTTTTCTTTTGTTTTCATTCGCGATCTTTACAACACACATTACATTACATATTTCATGGCACACTCGTTTTATGCGTTGTTGGCGCCACCTATTGTTGTGGGTGTATTACTGATATGTCAAAGTCTAGACCCCGAATAGAAGACGACCACGTTTTTTCATATGTATTTCCAAGAAAAAAACATCGTCTTATATTCGGTCAATACGGTATATATATATATATATATATATATATATATATATATATATATATATACATACAGTAAATATAATTTACTTGTTACTTTGTGGTTTAAAAAGTGTGAATGTTTATACTGTAGTGCATTTGTTCATTGTTCATATATATTTATATTAAAGTATTTGGTAATTTTATAATTAAAGCCTTTTTAATTTTTAATGGTTGTTGTAACACAGTTCGTAGATCGGGAAGGAGGAGGCGGGAACCGACGAACATTTAAACAAAGTTTTAATAAAATAAACAAACATAAAAGTAAAGCGGCAGCCCCTCACGGACGACTGCCGCACATAAAATACAAAATAAAAGTCCAGGCCTGGTCCTCTCTCGTCTTCCACTGTCGTCACTCCTCCTTTTATCCTTCCGGAGCTCCTCCGTGGGACTCGAGACCGGCGAGTGGCGCAGGTGTCGCTCATTATCATTAACTCCACCGGCCTCGCTCCGTTCCCACGGCTCTCGGCCCCGCCCCACTCGCCACATACCCCCATCGCCCCTCGCAGGCCGGGGGGTACTCCCGAGACTGCGCTCTACTCCCCCCCCTCCCTGGGGGGAGCCGATCACGGCGGCCGGGCGTACCTGGGGTAAGGACAGACGAGGCGAGAGAAAAGGAGACGGAAGGATGAGGAGAGACAGAGACGAGAGAGGGAAGAGAGGAAAAAAAAAAAAAATTCTCGGTCCGGTTCCCAGACACACTGCCGCTCAGTCCTCAACCAGGCTTTCACTCGCGGTGCCATGCGATGGTACTGGACCTCTTTGGTGGACGGCTCTGCTCCTCCGCCTTCTGGCGGACGGCGACTGCTCCTCCAGTCGAGTGCAGCCGGTAGCGAGTCCCCCGTTCCCTGCTCCTCCCCAAACATGGCGGATGGCAGCAGGCTCCGGCCTCCTGGCGAACGGCGCCAACTCCTCCGCTCCCTCTTGGACGGCAGCCACCCCTCCTCGACCCCGGAGCACGGCAGCGAGTCTTCCGTCCCACCTGTTCTTCCATTGCTCCAGCACCACCGCCTCGGGCAGCCACTGGCGGTCTTTGCTCCTTCGTGCTGCCCGACCTCGTCAGCACTGCGATCTCCCTCAGCGGCGAGGGCTCTTCTGACAGCATGTCCCTCCTTCCTCCCGGGTTTCGGCACCAATGTAACACAGTTCGTAGATCGGGAAGAAGGAGGCGGGAACCGGCGAACATTTAAACAAAGTTTTAATAAAATAAACAAACATAAAAGTAAAGCGGCAGCCCCTCACGGACGACTGCCGCACATAAAATACAAAATAAAAGTCCAGGCCTGGTCCTCTCTCGTCTTCCACTGTCGTCACTCCTCCTTTTATCCTTCCGGAGCTCCTCCGTGGGACTCGAGACCGGCGAGTGGCGCAGGTGTCGCTCATTATCATTAACTCCACCGGCCTCGCTCCGTTCCCACGGCTCTCGGCCCCGCCCCACTCGCCACAGTTGTATTTGTGTTTCACTGCTGAATTACATTTAGCAGATTCTGGGCCACATTTGGCCCAGGGACCCAACCCGAGTCTCAGCCAGATCTGGTTTTGCTCTGTATCTTTCTTTGCGTGCGTGTATGTGAGAGAAAGCTACGGCGAGTCGTGCGCCTTCACACTAGAGTTTATGGTATGTCAAATACAGCTACACTGCGCATCCATTCAGATGAACTGAAAAATTAAATTCTAATAATATAATATAGTAATGCCACGTTTTATTGTCAGTAACGGTAACGGCATTGTAACGGGGGAAACAGTAATTAGTTTGATTACTCGTTACTGAAAAAAATAACACCGTTATTTCCATCACTGATTATCATATAAAAAAATTATTATATTGTTGTTTCAAGGTAAAACATGAATAATCTCCATAACCTTATCCTAATATGCAATTTATCCTCACATGCATGCACATACACACATAAGGACATGCATGCAAGCACAGGGGCGGACAGTGATTTGGGGGCCCTACGCTAATTTCAGGTATGGGGCCCCTACACAATAAAAATATGTGCTCTTTCGCTCTCTTTCTCATAGTTTATAGTTTAAGTAAATAATTAGAACCTTTGTCAATAGCTTTGAGGTTCTCCCCTTTGCTTCATGGTGTGGTGTGGTCAGGTATTGAAATTAAATTGTCATTATACGCAGATGATTTATTATTATATATTTTTAACCCAATTTCCAGCTTCCCAATTATTTTATCCAAATTAGAACAATTCGGCTCATTCTTTGGTTATAAAAAAATTGATGCAATTTTCTGATGCAATCAGATGTTTCAGTTAATCTAAGTATATCAGGATTCAGATATCTTGGCATCAATATTAGTAGATCTTTTCCCTCTCTTCTAGCGTATCTGTGTCACGTCACCTGTAGCGTTTTTTCCCCTGTTGGCAAAGGAATGGACCCGCCCTACTCTGCCTCTGATTGGCTTACCTTAATGTCCTTTCCCTCAACCAACCAATCTCACTCCTGAAGGATAACTTTTAGACGCTGCAGGCATGCTATCCATATTTCCAGAGGCTATGTAAAACGTGTAGGAACAAGCTAACGGCAAGCAACTTATGACCGAATGAAGAATGTGCATCAGTGTGTTTTTTCTTTTTTCCGTTTTATTTCATTTATGAAGGTGATGTAAACTGAATAATTATATATTCTATTATAATTATATAATAATATTGTGTGTAGGCTATGTAACTTATATAGTTTTCATTTTATTCATTTCGACAACTTTACCGACACTGCATATGGTCTTTGGCTGCGTCCATTGCATCCGACACGTTTTTTCACGGACACGCCGCCAAATCGGAAACTCGGGGCTTAAAGAAAATTTCAAGTTTCCCACTCGTAATAATGACTTTGTGGTGGCGTTCATGTGCGTTCAACTCGTACATGTATCTGACATGACTGTAACAGCCTATTTCAAGACGGAGAAACACCTCGCGTTTAGCCCATCAGCTGCTTCAATAATTCGAGTGCTGAAATAAAGATTTACAGTGGTTTATTTGCCCTGACTAAGTTCATGTATCTTAACAACAGTCCTTGTTGAGTTGTCGCTCAAACGTCTTTTAATCATATAAAGGTGTTTATCCTTGAATGGTGCACTGCAAAAAATGATTTGAGAATGTTTTTGTCTTGTTTCTAGTCCAAATATCTAAAAATTCTTAAATCAAAAAGCATTTTCTAGACAAGTAAAAATTGTCTTGTTTTCAGAAAAAAAATTGTCAAAATTAAGTGAGTTTTTCCTTAAAACAAGCAAAATAATCTTATTTCAAACCGAAAACAAGATTATTTTGACTTTTGACTTATTCTTTTTCTGGAAAAAAAAATTATTTGATTTAAGAATTATTAGACTAGAATTATTAGATTATTTGGACTGGAAACAAGACAGAAAAATGTAAGAAAAGCATTTTTAGCAGTGTGTAACATTTTCTCCCTATAAAGCACTTTGACTTGCCATTGTGTGTGAAATGTGCTATGTGAATTATGTCAATTAACTTGCCCTTAGTTTTAACACACCTGTGTGTGTGTGTGTGTGTGTGTGTCTGTGTCTGTGTGTGGGGGCGGGGTACAAATTTCAAAAGGTGCACTGGACAGAATACGTTCTAGTACAATTTGTGCTTGTTTTAGCCTGATACAGTTTAAAGTAATTCATAGAATCCATTTCTCTAAAGGCGCGGTCACACTAGACTTTGAGCATGCGAATATTTTTCGGATGCCGCTGCGAATATGGGCGGGAGCAGGATATGACGTCATTTGTACAACCGCCAAGATGGATTCCGACGTGCTTGTACTGTGTTTGTTGTGACGACGCCGAAAAAGTCTGAAAAAAAGCAAGAGATTGTGGGTTCACCCTATTCTGCAGTCGTGGAATGAACGTGGTGAGTTCCATTCTTTAATTCAAGAGCTTCGCCTGGATGAGGATCGCCACAAGGAGTATTTTCGAGTCAGTACCGCGAATTTGATTGCTTGCTTACAATGGTCGCTCCCGTTATTGAGAAGCAAGACACCACGTTACGTCAAGCCATAGGCCCTGCAGAACGTTTACGGTGAGTACTTCAGTCTAAATGTCATAATATCTGCAAATACTTAACAATTGTAACCCTGTAATATCAACAGAAACTACATTTGTAAGTTACTATATATGAGGCCAGATTAATTTACCACACCACCTGATTTTGTTAGGATTTAATTGCCAAATGTTTGCCATTATTATATGAACCATTATTATACTATTATAAGTTTATGATAAAACAATAAGTTTGTGGATGTTAATTTGTATAAACCCCACTTTTGTTATCAAATATTTATTAAAATTATTAAAAATATCTAATTTTAGGTTTTTGGCAACTGGGGACTTCTACCATACAATATCCAAGAGCTTCAGGGTTGGCAAATCCACTGTAGTTGGAATAGTTCCATCTGTAGCCACAGCCATTTGGGAGTGCTTGGTAGGAGAGTATATGCCAGTGCCTCAGGAATCAGACTGGAGGGAGATTGCTGAGGCATTCTCAACAAAATGGGCTTTTCCACACTGCCTGGGTGCCATTGATGGGAAGCATGTTACAATTAAAGCTCCTGCTGATTCTGGGTCCCTTTATTATAATTATAAGGGTCAATTCTCTGTTGTTCTTCTGGCAGTAGTGGATGCTAACTACCTCTTCAGAGTGGTAGACATTGGTGCCTATGGCAAGAGTAGCGATGGTGGTTCGTTGTCTGCCTGTGCTTTCGGAAGAGCTCTCAGAGACGGAACACTCAATCTCCCAGATGATGAGCCCCTCCCAAATGGTGAACACCTTGGTCCAGTACCATTTGTGTTTGTAGGAGACGAAGCATTTCCCCTCCAAAAACACCTTTTGCATCCTTATCCAGGAAGAGCAATCCCTGTTGACCAGAGGGTCTTCAATTTCCGTCTCTCGCATGCAAGGAGAATTGTGGAGAATGCATTTGGCATCATGGCAGCTCAGTTCCGTGTCTACCACAGAGTGATTGAGTTGAGCCCATCTAATGCAGAAAAAATTGTGCAAGCAACCACCATCCTCCACAATTTCATGAGATGGGGTCATCAGAATTCTCCTTCCAGCACTGGATGCGCTGACCTAGGTGCTGCACTGAATGCAGCTGGAAGGATGGGAAGCAACACTGCGTCACGGGAAGCCATGGCTATGAGGGAGAAATATAAAGAATATTTCAGCTCCCCGTGTGGTGAAGTTCATTGGCAGTACAACCAGGTTTAAGTTGGCCTGGCTCTCCATAAAAAGGCTCTTTTCAGAGCCACTTCATTGTCAAATAAAGAGTCAATTATTTAGTTATTCCATAGATGTTTACAGCTGTCTCCAGTAACCAAGAACATCTCCAGTAGAATGGTAAGCTTACACTGAGCCAATTCAGTCAAATCATTTAAACTCTATTGTCACTGATAAAACAGTGATAGTTTAAAGAGTGTGAAAGTATACTAAGCAAAAAGACAGTCAAAGTAATGGCATGAAGATGAGTAAATTATAACATAATATTCATTTTGGGTTGAACTGTTCCTTTAATGCACTTACAAACAACACTGCAACAACACTGAACATCTTTACAACTCATGTGAACATGCTAGTTCTATGCAATGTTAATTAATTTTCATTAAAGAAATACTTTACACAAAAATGAACGTGCTGAATTTACTCACCCTCTGGCCACCAAAAATGCAGAGTTGTTTGTTTCTTCATTGAAACAGATTTGGAGAAAACAAACATCACATCACAAATCTGTTCCAATGAAGAAACAAACTACTCAGCATCTTGGGTGACCACTGGGCAGGTAAATGTCTGCTCATTTTTGTGAAAATATTTTTTTAAGGTTCATGTTCTTTCATTGACAGAGCTGAATTCTGCCTCATGTATAAGCTGCATTATTTTTATTTGAAGAAGACTTCTTGTTTGGATGGGTAAACGGGAGAGTGCTGGTCGGATGCAGCTAAGGAAGCTCTCGACATCCTCATCTCCTTTTTTTTCTTTAACAATGGCCAAGATTCGAAATCATCCATGCCACTTGATTTTTTTCCCCTCTTTTTAGATCCAGTGGTGCTCTGGCTGCTGGTTCCTCTGGCTGCTGTGGACCTGACTGCTGGGCACCTGGCTCATTAAAAAGATCTTCATTTGTCTTCTAATAGGTTTGTTATTACATTGTTTTTGGCAGAATAAAACCTTTAAATGTAAAATATTTAATATAACAAGTTACGAAAGCCTGACTTCATACAGAATTGCTTTCTTCTGATGTCTACCTGGCTGCTGGGGACCTGGCTCATTAAAAAGATCTACATGTCTTCTAATAGGTCTGACGTCATACAGAATTGCTTTCTTCTGATGTCTACCTGGCTGCTGGTTCCCAGGACCTGGATGCTGGGGACCTGGCTGCTGGTTCCCAGGACCTGGCTCATTAAAAAGATCAACATCTACATGTCTTCTAATAGATCTGATGTTACAGAGAATTGCTTTCTTCTTATGTCTACCTGGCTGCTGTTTCCAGGGCTCTGGTTGCTGGGGATCTGACTGGTGCTGCCTGTGTCTGGGTTCCCATAGCCATGGGAAATCTGGAAATTGCATTTAATATGATTTTCAATACTGGAACAAATCATGGACATTTCTGTAGTAAATATCCTTGTTTGAGTACAATCTATTTATATTTTTTTGGGAATCATTCTGCTTTTGGTCCTGCACCTGTTTGCTTGTGGTCTGTTCTTGAGAAATTTGATAATTTCCATTCGTGGGCCTTTCTGTGACAAACACCTCAATAAAACTTAGTATGTCAAAAAAACTCAATTTTCTTCTCTGTCTTCCTTCGCTACCACTTCTCTTGCTGTCTCTTTCTATCAGTCTTTCTTTCAAGTAGGTGTCCCTGAGTCCCCGCCATTTTTTCTTGCATGTTTCGACTGAAGATAAAAAATATCGCCATGTGTGTATATTTTATATGTACATACAGTGTTAGGGCTGTGCAATATGACGATATATATCGGATGGACGAAATAAAAAGTCTATCGTTTCATATTATGTTCTATCGTTTATTTCGTGGTGTCGCAAAATACATTGTTTACGGTAATACTACTTCATCATTTGGATGAGTGCAATCTTTACACGCCACCCACGGGACGTGAAGGGGAGACAGAACATGGTGGAGAACGACCAGCCGGGACAAAACCAGGAGCTTGTTCCTAAATGAGGGTCTACATCTGTAGCATGGACACGCGTTTTTAAGCACTGCAGTTTTAAAACAACCGATTTTAAGCCGTTGCGTGCACCGTCTCTGTTTCTGTGTGAGAGGACCACTTTTTTTTTTATTTAATTTTTTTGCCGCTTTTTTATTTTTTATTTTTATTGGCTTTGAGTTTGAACAATTACATAAACACATTTGTATGCGTCAGAATACCCGTCTTTGCAAGTATCCTCATAAACACGGCGATTGAAAGAGAAAACACATATGTAACAGTATATTGGATCGGGACTTTGGTCTTAAAGGGGAAGCTGTCCAATATTCGTTCTGTCTGCCATTCATATTAATCATAGCACATTGCTAGAAAATCTCTCACTGCTCTTGACTAAATCACTTTTGTAACTTTAAGAAGAAGAAAAAAATAAAAAAAAATATATTATATATATGTATAGAATCTATACATAATACACATGTTAATTATATATGTCATAGATAGATAGATAGATAGATATAATTAACACAGTGAATACTAATTAATTTACACGATGTATGTAGCGTTTCTTATTTATTGTAGTTTTTTGTCCTATTGCTTGCAATTAGTTTCTTATCCTTATTTCATCACTGACTGTTTATTTATCTTCAGTGAGTTTGAGGTTGTTGTTTTTTTGTGTCTCTTTTTAGGCTTGTATTAGTTTGATATTGACATTGGTGACAAGGATTATGAAAATTATCAACTATGGTATCAAAGATTTTAATATCATAAAAACTATATCGTGATATATATATATATATATATCGTTATCGTGATATAAAATTAGTCATATTGTGATATAAGATTTTGGTCATATCGGCCACCCCTATACAGTGTAGTTCAAAAGTTTGGGATCAGTAAGATTTTTAACTTAATTTCTTTACTTTTTTCTTTATACTTTAAAATGTAATGTATTCCTCTGTTGCAAAGCTGAGTTTTTTTAAATGCAAAGAATCCTGAAAAAAGTATCATAAGTTAAAAAAATGTATAATATATTAAGCAATTTCTAAACATTGACAAGTCAGTATATTACAATAATTTCTGAATTAATTATTCAAATGCACATTTTAAAGAAAATTAAAATAGAAAACAGTCATTTTAAATTGAAATATTTCACTTTTTTCTGTTTTATATACTTTTGCACCCAATAAATGCAGGCTTGATAAGCATATGAAACTATTTAAAAAAAAAAAAACATTAGTGATCCAAAACTTTTTAACGGCAGTGTACGCGCACATGTATTTTGCACACACACACACGCAAGTTATTTCATTCATTCATTCATTTATTTATTTTGTGTGTTCAGATGTACCATCTATTCCTGTTTCCACTTACACCGCGAACCAATCAGCTTCTCTTTTTATTTGATTTTTATACTGTGACGATTTTCTTTTGAGGTGCCAGCCTGGTAACTAATCCAGACAATTTTTAATAATTAAAAATTAAACGTCCCAAAGGAACCCAATAAACTTATCAACCATCTATAGGATCCCTATCATATCCTATTTATATTTCCGTGTTATGTTATTAATTCAAATGACCCTTCATCAATCAACCAAACAGGTGGAAACAACATATATTCACCATTTCATGAAATACATTACACATTCATAATGTCTTCGCTGAATTCAACAGTACAATAAATCCAAACATATCAAACAAACCCAGACACCAAAAATACACTTCACGGAAAGGCAATTAATATGCAAATTCATAGTTCACAGACCATTCAAAGTGCATTTAACTGTGATTTGCACTCATGTATTGTCCATACCTTGAATCCACAAATAAGGTTAGAAAAGTCCGCTGACCTTACATCGTTCATAGTGTGAATCACCAAACTCATGACGAAATGTCCATTGAGCATAGATAGTTCCAAATTTGTATCCAAGTCCAAATAAAGAAACCGAAAACCCACCCCTAAACACAAACAAGTGAAATACAATTAGCACAAGAATAACATCAACTTCCTCCTTTAAGAATAAACAACAAAAAAGGAGAGTTGCACTTACACTTTCCCTAGCATGCTTGACTTATCTTCCATCTCCGTTTTAAATCATGTTAACGGCATAATTTCTCTCCCAAACACGTCATCACAGGAGAAACAAGCACTCCAAACACGACTTCAGCGGCAGACTCGAATCACTCCTGACACATCATCAGCAGGAGAACCAAGCACTCCGAAAACTTCAATAGTAGATTCAGCGGAAGATTCAAACACTCATAATTCGGATTCAACAGGAAAACAGAACAGGACTTAAAGAACGTCAAACTGCAATGTGAAATGCGAATGTGTCTCATGACACCGGACATTTTTCTTTCCGCGCTAACAAATGACGTCACATCCTGATAAGGAATATTTAAAGGGGAAAGCCTCTTTTATTAGCAGAGTTCATCACATGAAATTCGCTACAATACTCTTTTAGAGACGTATTATATAAAATAGGATGATGTGATACAGCTAAAATTAGAGATTCCTCCATTTTCGCGCTTTCCGTAGAGAAAGGTCATGCTATGACGTATCGATCTTCTATTGGTTGCGCCGTTTCATGTGATGCGAATTAGCAGGGCAGAGTTCACCTAGCTTGAACTTTGGAACACAGCGAAATGCGAAATCTTTTCGCACGGGCTTGCGTTTCCGGTCTGACGCATTCGCATGCGTATGAATGGAAGTCAATGGAACGAAAAGTGCAGTGTGACCGCCCCTTAGGTTATCTGAAATCTTTCCCAATATCGAAGATAGATGTGACAGATGTCATGCATCTCAGTGTAATTTGAGTCATATGTTTTTTACCTGTCCTATGTTGCAGAATTACTGGGTTAATTATTTTACTATTATGTCTAAGGTGCATTACCGTGGGAAGTAGGGGTGCTGAGGGTGCTGCAGCACCCCCTGGAGTATAGCCCACGAAAAAATGGGGGTGCTGGGGGTGCGGTGTTAAAAATAAACGAATGAATAATTTGTAACAAAAAATAAATAAAATTCATTTTATTAATTTGTATATTCATTAAAATTCATTGAAGAAAGTAGCCTGAGCCTACAATGACCTGAAGCAACGGTTCATTGAAAAAAGAAAAAAGAAGTAGGTTCAATGAGTTGAACCAAACTGACTGTGAAAGCCATTTCAAATGATCAAACTGACTTAAAAAATCATTTGATTCCATGTTTTTTTATTAGGCCCTATATTATTACCTGTAATGTCTGTGCCATACCCAAATGAAGAATTAATGATTATTTCTACAGACATAGCAAAGAGACAGCAAGAGTGAACGAGAGCCTTTACCACAGCAGCAACAAATCTCTCATTCTCACATCTGTAGCACTTATTTTGATATTTAACAGTTTGGGCTTTCCTATTCATGAACAAAATTAATGCTTACGGTTGATTCAATATTACTCTTAAAAAAAAAACACATCAGCAATCCTACAATGACAAAATCACTTATATTAAACACAACACTTTTATGAACATAATGAAGACTGATGTACCCGCGTTGTAACACAAGTAGTCTATACATGAAAGGTTTTTGGATTTTCCCCTTCCTTTAAACGAATGTTTATCGCTCATTATTATTAATGGAGGAAAAAAAAAAGAAAAAAAAAAAGCCTTGGCTATACAATAAAATAGTACAATGACAAATTTACCAAGCCTATATTAAAATTGAACTTTTATTAACAAAATGAATAAGGATATGTTTTACCCATGTTTGACACACAAATAGGCTAAATATGGTTTTCCCCTTAGGCTACCTTAAAACGATTGTAGTTTGTGGTTTATTATCTTATTAATTAAAAGACGTCAGCCATAAAATAGTAGCTACAATGGCATATTCGAATATATTAAACATCTAACTTTTATTAACAAAATGAATAAGATGGATATAACCTTGTATTGTAACCCAAATAAATAAGGTATTTTCTCTTATTTAAAATGTTTGTGGTTCATTGTTATTTTTTAATGAAAACCCAGCAACAATACACTCACTTATATTAAACGAAGAAATATACATTTTATTAACAAAAGTAGCGCCATCATAGTGTCAATCTTTCTTGCATCACTCTTGTCATCTTGTCATAAATGTATGCCCTGATTTAGCAATTGTTGGGGTACCAAAGATCTGGTGCACTTATGCACTTATGTTTTATTTATTTTTTCCTTTTTATTCGAAATATTCCCAAACACATGAACTATATCATGAATATATTGATTCTCACCTTTATAGATTATGTTAGTTGATCTAGTGGGCTATGGCCAAAGTAACCTAATAATGTAATCTATAAACTATGCATAAAAACCTGTCTGTTTACTTAATTAACAGATATGGGTGTCATGTCATAACATATTTTAATACGACTGACTTTATATTCAATGTGAATTTAACATTGACATGTAATGTGAATAAAAAATATTGTAAGTTAAGCTACTAATCATAACACTTTCATTGTACAAAAAGAGAGCAAAGAACATTTAGCTACATTATCAAAGAACATTTATAATGACAGTCTAGAATTCAAGCACTCTCAGAAACTCCCATTAAAATCACTGAAGCTGTTTACACTATGAAATGAATATCTTACTTACAGATTCATACACACATTTGCACTTTGTTGTTTCTGATGAGAGAATTCGCCAGGAAGAGGTATTCAGTCAGCAAGCGAGTGAAGAAAACAGGACATTTTAGCGATGACTCATCTGAATGCCTCTGATTAGTCATTGCATTCATAAGCTCAACAGAATCGTGTGTGATTGGTTATAATGGGCAGTGCTGTAAAAACGTGGCTCAGCGCCAGCCAGCGAACACAGATTTGAATTTAGCAGCTGATGATATGACGCGCTGAATGAATTAATCACGCCGGTGTGATTGTATTAAATATAGAAAATATTAAACGGCTATTTTGGAAGCTGCATTCAAAATCCACTTGACTCAAAAATCTGAGGGGGCATGTGCCCCCTCACTTTGAATGGGCATGACCCCTCTGCCTCCAACTACATAAAAAAAAAATGTTTTTTCTTTTAAATCTTTTTTAATTGTACATATTTAGTTTCATTAATGACAATGTATTTCTGGATATATGATTGTGGTTAAGTAATAGTATTTATATATTCAGATGTTTGTTTGGATCAAACCTCAAGACACTGCCACTCCTGCAGCTCTCTCCACTAATTTCACTTTTTCCCACACCCCTCGCACAATTGGGAGGGGTGGAGGTACAGGTCTCCTTATTTCAAATGATTGGAAATTTGATCTTCTACCATCTCTTACAGGCAACAGTTCATTTGAATCTCATGCTATTACTATTACCCACCCTGTTAAAATCCACGTTGTAGTTGTGTATCATCCCCCAGGTCAACTGGGAAACTTCTTGGAGGAGTTGGATGTATTGCTCTCAAACTTTCCTGAAGATGGTACTCCTCTGGTACGGCTTGGTGACTTCAACATCCACCTAGAAAAACCCCAGGCTACTGACTTCAACACACTTCTCACTTCATTTGACCTCAAGCGAGTGTCTACTATGGCTACTCACAAATCAGGTAACCAACTGGACCTCATCCACACACGCTACTGCTCCACTGACAACACATTAGTTACTCCACTGCACATCTCAGACCACTTCCTCATCACTTCTAACCTCACACTAACTCCTGACATAGCACACACTCCCCCACAGATCACTTTTCGCCGTAACCTACGCTCTCTCTCTCCCTCTTGCTTTTCCTCAATGGTTTCATCTGCACTTCCTTCACCCTCCCAGTTTTCAGCATTGGACACAAACAGTGCTACTGACACTCTTTGCTCCACTCTAACATCTTGCCTAGACAACTTTTGCCCCCTTTCATCCAGACCAGCACGCACTACCCCCTCTGCCCCCTGGCTGTCTGATGTTCTCCGTGAACATCGCGCTAAACTAAGGGCTGCAGAGAGTAAGTGGCACAAATCTAAAAACTCTACTGACCTTAGTGCGTATCAGTCACTCCTCTCTTCCTTCTCTGCAAATATCTCCATTGCTAAAACGACATACTACCACAACAAAATCAACAACTGTTCTGACTCTCGCACACTTTTCAAAACTTTATCTTCTCTTCTCTGTCCTCCTCCCCCTCCTCCTTCATCAACTCTTACAGCTGATGACTTTGATGGTTCTTGTTTTATTTGTAAAGAAAATTGCAGTGACCAATTCCTCCCACCACAAACTGATAACTTCTTACCGACAAATACACACTCTCTCACCTCCTTCTCTCCTCTCTCGGAGGCGGAGGTCTCCAAACTCATCCTTTCCAATCATCCCACTACCTGTCCGCCAGATCCTATCCCCACTCACCTCCTTCAGGCCATTTCTTCTTCAGTCATACCTGCGCGTACTCACATTATCAACACCTCTCTTCACTCTGGTACATTTCCCACAGCATTTAAGCAGGCTCGGGTAACCCCACTGCTTAAAAAACCCTCTCTAAATCCAGCACTTTTAGAACACTACAGACCGGTATCCCTTCTTCCATTCATTGCAAAGACACTTGAGCGAGTTGTGTTCAACCAACTCTCTTTGTTTCTTGCACAGAACAATCTTCTGGATGACAACCAATCTGGCTTCAGAAGCGGCCACTCTACTGAGACTGCCCTACTCTCGGTTACAGAAGCCCTGAGACTGGCAAGAGCGGCTTCCAAATCCTCTGTACTCATCTTACTGGACCTGTCTGCTGCTTTTGACACAGTTAACCATCAGATCCTCCTGCCCACTCTCAGAAAGATGGGCATCTCAGGAACCGCGCTCCTGTGGTTCGAGACTTACCTCTCAGATAGGTCCTTCAGGGTGTCTTGGAGGGGTGAGGTTTCAAAGTCACAACTTCTGGCTACTGGGGTTCCTCAAGGCTCAGTGCTTGCACCACTTCTTTTCTCCATCTACATGTCGTCATTAGGATCAGTCATTCAGAAGCATGGCTTTTCTTATCACTGCTATGCTGATGACACTCAACTCTACCTCTCATTCCTACCAGATGATCCGACGGTAGCTGCTCGTATTGCAGCTTGTCTGAGTGACATCTCTAGCTGGATGAAAGACCATCACCTTCAGCTCAACCTTGCCAAGACAGAACTGCTCGTGGTTTCAGCCAACCCATCACTCCACCACAACTTCTCTATACAGCTGGGTTCGTCAACCATAACTCCTTCCAGGACAGCCAGGAACCTTGGAGTTGTGATAGATGATCAGTTAAGCTTCACATACCATATTGCTACAACGGCCCAGTCCTGCAGATTTGCCTTATACAACATTAGAAAGATTAGACCCTTCCTGTCTGAGCAAGCTGCACAACTCCTTGTCCAAGCTCTTGTTCTGTCCAGACTGGACTATTGTAACGTGCTCTTGGCAGGCCTTCCCGCAAATATTATCAAGCCTCTACAACTGATCCAGAATGCAGCAGCCAGAGTGGTCTTTAATGAACCGAGGAAGGCTCACGTTACCCCTCTCTTCATCAGGTTGCACTGGCTACCAATAGTCGCTCGCATCAAATTCAAGGTACTGATGTTTGCCTACAAGACGACAACTAGCACTGCACCAATATATCTAAACTCACTAGTTCAAACTTATGCACCCTCCAAAAGCTTGCGTTCTGCAAGTGAACGACGCCTTGTGGTGCCATCACAAAGAGGTACCAAATCCCTCTCATGGACCTTTTCCTGGACTGTGCCCAGCTGGTGGAATGACCTCCCAATCACAATTCAAACAGCTGAATCTTTATCCATTTTCAAAAAACATCTAAAGACACATCTTTTTCGCCAGCATCTGACCAACTAATACTAACACTTACCTATTCTATCTATTAAAAAAAAAAAAAAAAACCTAGCTACGTGTACTGTGCTGGGCTAACTGAAACTTGTCATGGCACTTGTATACTGCTGCACTCTCGATGGTCTCATTGCTTCTATTGTTCTCATATTGGTTCTCATATTGTACGTCGCTTTGGATAAAAGCATCTGCTAAATTATGAAATGTAAATGTAAATAAGGGAACAGAGGAAAACTGGGTCAACATGTGACATAACGCCCCCTCCCGGAACGGCGCGTCCCAGCGCCGACAAAAACAGTCCAACAGAGGAGGGAGGGTGGGGGTTCTGGAGGTGGGCGTGGAGCAGGAGGAGGGCAGGCAATAGGGAAGAGACAAAGTTCATGGGGCCAGGGTGGAGTTGATGGAGGAAGGAGCCAGGGAGGAGCCCGGAGCAGGAGGAGCCAGGTGGACATCCAGAGGCCAGCCAGGATAGTGGCCCACGGCGGAGTCGACGGCGGGAGGAGCCATGGTGGAGAACGGGCCGACAACACCAGGGGGCCGACTGACGGAGACAGAGCAGCTGGAGGAGGGGACCCAGGTGGAACGGGGCAGACGGAGAGCCGGGGCAGAATTGAGGATCCGGAGGGCCAAGGCGGAGCTGAAGGCTCAGGCCACTGAGGCGGAGGCGGGGATCCGGATGACCGCGGTGGAGCCGGTGCGACTGAGGATGAAGGTGGAGCCGAAGGGAAGGAGGAGCCTGACAGAGCTGGAGGGATGGAGTGACGAGGCAAAGCCAGAGGAGTGGAGTCCTGAGGCGGCGGATGGTCGACAACTGACCAAGGCGGAGCCGGAGGGATGACGGGCAACGGTGGAGACATGGGAGCTAGGAGCCGAGGTGGAGCCGATGGGTCGGAGGGCCGAGGTGTAGTCCAAGGCTCGGAGGCTGGAAGTGGAGACAGGGGATCTGCATGTCTGGGCGGAGCAGGAGACTGGAAGTCCCGAGGCGGCGGAACAGAGCGCATGGCAGGCGCTGACTGAGGGTGAGCTGAGGGACTGACAGGTATCAGTGGAGCTGGAGGTGAGGAACTGGCTGGCTTGAGAGGAGGCGGGAGAGGGAGGCTGGGAGGGAACACAGGAGATGCAGGGCTGGGCAGAACCAGCGGAGACACAGGAGCTTCAGGGCTGGTCAGAACCAGTGGAGACGCAGGAGATTCAGGGCTGGACGGAACCAGCGGAGACACAGGAGATTCAGGGCTGGACGGAACCAGCGGAGACACAGGAGATTCAGGGGTACAGGTTTGTACTTCTCCCCACCAGTCAATAAGGTCCATTTGGAAAATGTCCTTCAGTTCCTCTTCATATCTCCCAGAAACCAGAAGTAGCTCACCCTCAGTCGTAGGAGTGTGGGCGGGGCTTCCCTCCATGACCTCAAGCACCACCAAAACTCCCTTGACGACAGACGATGTTGCCGGCTCACGCACTTGGTCAGAGGATGGTATAGGCTCAGTCGCAGCGGGCTCAGGCTCTCCGTCTGAAGTGGGCTCAGGCAGTGTCTCCATAGATCGGGGTGACGGCTGGCTGGTCTCTGGTTCGGGAGTGGGGCTAGAGTCGTCCTCGGCAGGGCAGACGGAGAAAAACAGTCCATTATTCTCCAGCACCCACTCCACGCAAGCGGCGAAATCCTCTTTGGGATTGGATGGCGGGCAGATCCATTCCGGGAGAGCACAGAAAAAAATAAATAAATAAACAAAGAAAAACGCCGCTTAATAATTCACTGTATCGGTCTGCTATTCTGTAACGTTACGTGTCCGCTAATGAGGCGCACGACGAGGAGTAGGACAAATGAAAGTCTTTTATTAATAATCCACAGTAGAATTCCAGGAGTAAGGAGTAGCAAAACACATAAGGCAAACTTATAATAGCAGACAAAGAATGATGGGAGAACACAGGCTTTAAATAATCAACGCAATCAAAGGGGGAACAGAAACAGGTGAGGAGTTAATTAACCAATAAGGGAACAGAGGAAAACTGGGTCAACATGTGACAATAATAATATGTAACAGTTTGTTCTGTAATAGTGACTGTGTGGGAGTTTTGTGTGAGGGGTAGGGTAAGGGTAAGGAGATAGAAAATACAGTTTATACAGTATAAAAGCCCTTACCCCTAGGGAATGTCCTCATAATGATAGGAATACCTGTGTGATATACATGATTTATGAGGAGACAAATGTGAATAATGACATGTATACTACAATGTAAACATTAAAAATTAACATTAAAAACATTAAAAAACAACGTAAACATTAAAACTATTTTTTTTTGGGAGGGGGAAGGGGGTCTAAAAATGGAGAAAGTTTTGTCTGATAGCTAGGTTTAGGAGCAGGGCTAGGTTAAGGGGATAGAAAATAGAGTTTGTACAGTTTAAAAACCATTATGCCTATAGAGTACCTGTAAACCACATATTCATGAATGTGTGTGTGTGTTTATCAATTTAGGAATTTTATGAGTATTTATGCAGGGGTTAAATTGGGTGTGTACTGGAGTTTTGCTTCATACATTGCTACACTACTGACAATAGATGGACCTTTTTTGTGACCACATCTTAAGAGCGATAAAGCTCTTTGAAGCCAAGCAAATCTTACATGACTAAAACAGTCAAACATATTTACTCAATCAATCGCTCCCTGTCTCTCTCACACACACACGTGCACATGCACACACAAACCTTACTAACCTCCGTGCTCCATTATTTTTACTCAAAAATGAAAATTCTGTCATCATTTACTCACCCTTATATCATTCCAAACCTTTACAATGTCTTTATGAAGTTTTTGAAGCATCAACGTTTTGGTGCAATTAACTATCAATTGAGAGATGAGGATGACTGATACAGCACCTTTAATCAATAAAAAGGTTCCAAATGATTAAAAAAAATATATATATATCACCAGTCACTGGGAAATGTAATTACTCTAATAGCATCATTATTTGGAGTGATGCTATTGCTCAACAAATATTGTCAATATAACATCTGAATGTTTTAGAGATATTCTAAACATGAAATTTTCCAGATGGAAAAAAGCAAACAAACAAACACATCAGATAGATGTCTGGATGGTGTAAGTATGCCCCTGATGCAATCCTTAGGGAAGGAAACTGCACTGGTCACTAGACCTATGAAAAACCCCTGTGTCACAATCCCACAACTTTAAAATAAGGATAACGGTCAGTCTGCCTGTTTCATCACACAAGTCCTTTCTCTCAAATCGGTGGCCACACAAACATACTGGCAATAGTGGGCTTGGGTAGGTTTTTATTAAACTAAAGTTGAATCAGAATAAGATGTCAGAATCACAATACGCTCATAGTATGAATAGCACCTATCTGGTAGCCATGACACAGTTTTAATGACACATGACTTGTGGCTTAAAAACCTGCAGGAATAATAGTGCTTTAAAACATCTTCCTATTTTTCTGCTTTTGGTTAAAACCTATGTGCAATTTGTCTGATATTATCAAGAGCATGACAATAACACGGAAAAAGTTAAAAACTTATCTTTATAATTGTGTTGTATGGTTTATCATCTTTTAAATCAAAAGGAATATAAGTCATAGTGGATTATGCCATTTATTATTGTATTTTCAGTAGATAATTTTGTTTAATTGGCTCATAAATGTGACTATTTATACAATTAAAAATGTTAACCTAAAAATGTGCTTCTTGTTTGTGACATCAAAATTATTTAACATCACTGAATCACCAACAAAACATGTTTACAGTGTATGCCAATATTATATACACAGTATTGATATTAATTGCATATTTTGTTCTGTTATATGTCAGGGTTTGTGTTAAACCCTGAAACATTATATAAACATTTTAGCTTTATTGAGAAATCAGCCTTTATTTGGAAAGTAGTTTGGAGGTTTTTGCAATATCATGTTTCCCAATCATACCTCAAATTGGGGGTTTTCAAATTGCTGGATAACTGTAATCCCTGACACAAACTGTTATGTGGTAAATCTCAGAAAATGTGTACATTAGCTTTAGCAACTTTACTATTAAAATTAAATTTCAAAGATCTTTCAGATGTTTAATCTTCTTATAGAACTTTCTCAAGAAATGCCCAAAACATACTTTTCATATTAGTACCTTGAAGCAATCTCTCAACTGAGTTAATGAGTTTTCAAATATAATGAATGTCTTTTCATGGTTCAATAAATAAATATATAAAACCAACCTTCACATTAAGTTTGTGCATATTTCAGTATCCTATGTCTGTCTACTTTTTAATGTCGCTGCAAATCAGACGAAGAAAAAACTGAACTGAAACTGAAAATTAACAAAACATAATCTGTGTTAATCTGCAATATCTTTAATGATGTAATGCAGCTAATGTCACTGTTTTGTCTCTTTTGCAGGTCTCAACATTTAAAAGAGTCCATACGCTTTATCCATGTGTCTCCACTGGAGTATGGTTTTATATTTGTGAGCTTTTATGGTGTGAGCTTTATAAGAAGGTATATTTAAATATTAGGGGAGCTTTACAGAAACCCTGGTTTAACTGTAATAAATAAAAAACAATAATATTTTGCATTATTCAGCTTTTTTCCTTTACCAGTATTACAGTATAAACAGGTCATTCATGTTGTTGCCTTTCTTGTAATAAGCTTTACTACAGTCTGTGTAAATGAACATTATCTCCATGTCAAACAATATATTATATATTCATGCTTCACCATGTTCAAACTCAACCTAACAGACCCTCTTCCTGCTACAGTCTTACTGGGGTGTCTCGCAGTACCATCATGGTGGTGGCTTACCTAATGACTGTCACCAACTATAGCTGGGAAGAGTGTCTGACTGCAGTGAAGGCTGTGCACTCCTTTGTGGGCCCAAACTATGGCTTCCGGCAGCAGCTGCAGGAGTTCCAGATGAAACAGGTGTCAGAGGTACATTTAGCATTTTATACACTGATTCTGCCAGGATGCAGCTTGCAATCCTGGTTTGATATTCGGAAATATCAAACATGTGTAAAGATCATGTTTATGAATAATGTGTAAGCAATAATGTACATTCTGCCAGTCATTGTAATGATGGCTAACTGTAAATTATTCTGCTTACCAAATAAAAAGAAAGAAAAAAAAAAAGAAATGCAAAATAAATATTTTAGTTTATTATGTAAGAAGAAAGCGAGCATAGTGTGATACAAGAGACATGAAACTAGCAAAGATGTGCAGGAAGTCACTTTTTGTGGGACAACAGTCTTGTTAAGGTTTAGTGTTATTATTAAAACTGGGTCCCACTTTATATTAAGTGGCCATAAATACTATGTACTTATATAAAATAAATAAGTACAATGTACTTATTGTGTTCATATTGTATTGCAAAACACTTCTGCTGCTATGGTGGGATATGGTTAAGGTTAGGGACAGGTTTGGTGTTATAGGTTGGTTTAAGTGTGGTTTAAGGTGTAAGGGATGGGTCAACAGTGTAATTAGGGCCCGAGCCCATAGGGGAGAAGCCTTTAAAAGGCGACTTTTGAGGGACTCTGTAGTGCACACCGTTTGACCTACAGTCATCAAAATTCATACACATATAGACCTCATCAGGTCAAAAAACTTTCTTGCTGACATGCTTCACAAGAACAGCAACAGGAAGTTGGCTATTCAAGGTTTTGTGAGAAGTGCATGCTCTGGAATTTGCAATACTTCTCTATGGATTTTCAACCGATTGCCACAAAACTCGGTCAACATGATTTTAAGACTTTGGGGATGCAAAATTGGCAAGGGATTTTTGAGATCTCGATCAGTTTGGTCATGGTGAGGCGACAAATTAGAAATGAGAAACCGGAAGTGTCTAATAACTTTTGCATACAGTGTCTGATTTTGATCAAAGTTCAGTTTGTTGGTTGTATGAGGTCGATCACATAGATGTGACCATTATGAGTCAAAATTATAGCGCCAGCAACTGGCAGCAGGAAGTGTGTCATTTTCAAAATACTTTGAAATCACCCTCTTATTTTTACTCGATTTGCTTCAAACTTCATCAGAATAATGTCAAAACATGGCTGATGTAAAACTGTGAAGGGATGATTGATATCTTAAATAGTGTTGCCATGGCAATGTATTAAACTTTACTATTCATTTCCTGTGTTCAGTTCCTATAATTTCATGAACTCAACACATACATGAGCATTAATGATTGTTAGACATTGGTAAAAGCTCATAAATGGGCGTGTAGCAGGTGCTCTATAGTGCCACCTTTTGACAAAAGTGGGGAGCGGCGTGGGGTAGTTTTAGCTACAGTCACCAAACTCCGTACATATATTGTTCTCATCAAGCCAGACAACTTTCTAATTTACAGTCATTAGCTATGACCAACAGAAAGTGGGCTATTTTGGTTTGAATGTAGATTTTTTTTTTTTTTTTTAGAAAAATCAAAAATCATGATGCCAAAACATTGAGGAACCTAAATTGCTATATGGATATCTTGAATGGTGTGGCCATGGGGATTTATTAAATTAACAGCAAAAAACAAAACAGTATTTTTTTAAATATATATCTTTAAAGTGCATTATCTAAACTCTTCAAAACTTTTTACATATAGAGAACAAGTCATTCTTAGGAAACATGCTTAGTTTCATAAATGTATCATGCTTGGGGGTCAACAAAAAATGAAAACTCACAGGAGTCATAGGATAAGGCATCTTTTAACCCTAACCTTGTTTAGCTCATTCTTAATGTGTCAGAATGAAAACTAATACATATAATTAGTTGATATGTACTTTAATGTCATATACTTTTAGATAATTGTTTTAGAAATGCTTATATAGCCTTAAAATAGCTTAAACAAATATTTACAAGAAAAATCTTTAAAAGTTCTATGTATCCTACACTCTCTCACTGGCCGTTTCTCAATACCAAGTACGTTGGTTTGGACTTGTGTCCTCGGTAGTTCGGACTTTGCAAGTTCAACTCGGGAGTGCGAACTCCCGAGGACAGGAGGACACAAGTCCAGTAATTCTGCAAATGAAACAGCAGCGTACTTGATAATGTCAGTCAGCTCGCCTAAGTTATCTACACTGTATTACAATACGAATACGATATTAAACACCACTGCCTCTTTTTGTTTTCATGTAATCATATTAATAGCTGCAAAAGTGTAGTTCAGGGAAAGCACATATTACAGTGAAACGAAATTATATCAAACAACGTTGCCTCTTTTCTGTTTCATTTAAAATATTAATAGCCACAAAAATGTGGTTCATGCAACGCGTACACACATTACAATAAAACGAAATGATATCAAACACCACTGCCTTTTCGTTTTCTTCAAAATATAAAACACAACCCTCTTTTCGTTTTCATTTTAAAAATATAAAACATTAATATAGGTAATATGTGCACATATACTCTGATTCACTATGTATAATAAAATGAAATATGACAAGCACAACTCTGCCTTTTTTGTTAAATGTCAGTTTTAATGAACAATAAAAGCCATCATAAAAGTATAAAGTATAAGAGACTTATGTAATAAGAAATAAAGACAAAAGCAAACAATTCAGTCACGTTAACAAAGTAAGCGCTGTATTACGATTAATAAATAAAGAAATAATTTATGAAACATAACTTTGTGCTCAGCCAAAACAATATGACCTGGATCATAATAGATTCGTGAGACCAAAGATTGTCTGTTAGATTTACCCAAAATGAACTTTACCTCATGTTAGCCACTACAGAGACATCAGAGCCAGTGGCAAATGTCAGAAGGACTAGCCACGATGAGGCTGCTCTCGGCGGATACATGATCACTGAGCGCCCGGTGATCACGTGGAGCTCACGTCTCTGAAATCGGCGAAACAAATTTTCAAATAGGCACTATCTTTATAAATAAACCGCAGATTTGAGTTTTAAACAACTACATTCTCGCCTGAAATACTCTTAGAACAGCATTTCATAACACAATAACTATAGAAATTTTTTTGCGGTTTTTTTCCGCCATTAACGCTCGCTGATTGGTGCGAAATGCATTCTGGGATACCTGACTGCCTCAAGTTCGCACAAGTCACCTCTGGATGCATCCTTGATAAAGGGGGCGGAGCAAGAACGAATCCGGGGATTTGAACTGTACTTGGCTAGATGTGAACTTTGAATTGGAACAGTACTTGGCGAGTACTTGAGAAACGGCTACTGATAGGATAAGAATAGATAAGCTTTTAAAGAGACACATTTGACATATCCATAATCTTTAATTAAGGAGAAAAGTATGAGCACAGTGTGTGATGATGATGATGAGATCTATTTTAAACTTTTGAGGAGACAAATGTGAAAGAGATCCAGAGTCTCTAGCGAAGGAGAAAGATCTAAGCACAGTGTGTGATGTTATTGAGATCTCTTCTAAACTTTTGAGGAGACAAATGTGAAAGATCCAGTGTCTCCAGGTAAAGAAAAAATCTGAGCAGAGTGTGTGATGTTGTTTAGATCTTGTTTGAAACTTTGGAGGAGACAAATATCAGACCACCAGAGTCTTTTAGATTAGAGACAAATCTGAGCACAATCTGTAAAGTTGTTGAGACCTCTTCTAAATCTTTAAGGAGACAAATATGTGAGCATCAGAGTTTCCTAGCTAAGGAGAAAAATCCGAGCACAGTGTGTGATGATGATGATATCTCTTATACTTTGGTACACTGGTACATTAGGGTTACATTTCTTAAAAAGAAAGTTTTGATCTTATACTAAACACCTTGCACTTATATAAGTCCTTTCTAGTGTGTTTGGAAAATGTGCTGTATATACAATTAATGGGCATTGAAGATAAATTTAAACTAGTAGATTTTAATCCCTTGATATTATGAAATGTATATGTCACGGTGCGCTGGGGACGAAGGAGTGAGAAGATGAGGAGTTCTACAGAATACAAATCTTTAATAATTTCAAACATGGAAGCCATTTACTGGATGATGTAAAACAGCAGACAAAGAACCAGGGGAGAACACGGGACTTATAAAGACGGGGAACGTAATCAGGAAGAACAGAAGTAGGTGGAGTAATTAATCAAAAACCATGGAAACTAATAATAAGAACTGGAACTAATCCAAATAAGGGCAGACAGGACAGGAACAGGAACAAACATGTGACAGTATAATGCTATTTAAATAATAGTTTTAGTGTGTAAAATATTAGTAAAAGTTTATCGTTTTTCCTAAAATAAAACTGAAGACAAAGCTGATATCTCAATGAGACATACAAGATAACCACCCCTTAGTATCCTGAGCATAGAGTGTAAAGATTTTATTAGCTCTTATTTCAGCTTTTAGGGAATTGGGTCTTAAAGACTCGGGTTGATTTGATTGACTTGATATTAATTCAAAACTTATAATTTATACATTATTAACGATTCGTCCAGCGAACGTTAAAATCAGTATATATTAACAGTTTTGTTAATCTTACTTCGTGGCCAACAATAAAACAAACAAAATAGTAATTTATCAATTTTGAGCAAGGTAGCAAAGGGTCAACAGCTCAAGGCAGTAACTGATACAAAACAAAACACAAACACTGCTCTGTAAAATAAAACAAGTTTATTTGCTATTCTACTACAGTAAACTAAACAAAACACACACACACACATACAAACGTTCAGGAAATGAGTTATTGCGATTTGAAGAAAGTTTAAGTCTAGCATTCTTTTGCTATTTTGTAAATTCAACCGGAGGAAGATCACAAGCAGAGATTTGGCTATCTTTGACTGCATACTAGGGATGCACGATATTGGATTTTGTCCGATATTCGATATGCCGATATTTTCAAACTAATTTTGTCCGATGCCGATACCGATACCGATATATATACAAATTTTTCGCCTGATATATTTACAATTTAATTTTACTGAAGAGAAATCCAAGTCTCTCTCCTGTATTGATTCTACCATAAATGTATCATTTTACAAATGTAGACAGACATTCACCCCTGAAAAACAGGTAAATTATTTCACTTGGAGAATAAATGATATGACAGTGCCACATTTTATTTGCAGTGCAAATATTTTTTTTACATCTTTTCCTACTGGAACAGGTCTACCAAATGCTCCCCCAACATAGTGGTTAACATGCCATTGTACTGAAACTTACAGAAAACACTTCAAGTGCACAAAACAAGCAGCTGTAGTCCAGACCTCCACTTCAGTCCTGAGGACCCACTTTAAAGTATAATCAAACAAACAAAAAAAACTCCACATATTATCTTGTGAGCCACAGACAATCCTGTAACAACTCAGTGACAAACAATGTGCTCTCTATATTGCAAAAAATTAAATAAAAATACAAGGACATCGATCTTATCCTTTGCTTGAACTTGAGTCGTGCACTGCAAACCTTTTCAGTCCAACTAACTAGGGTGATAACTTCGGCTGACCGGTAGGCTTCTGTTCAGCTATTTTTTTAATACCAGAGGTAGGTTTTTCTTCACAAAAATTAGCATCTCTGCTTTTCACCTTCCATTCGATTTCTCTTTTCATCTATCACATCAGAGGCAACGCTAAAAGCCGTTCACTGTCAACGCTTGTGCAGGGCGCACACAGGTACTGCGTGCAGCAGGAACGAGGGCAGGAAGCGGGCCTGGTTGCATTTCCAGTACTCCAGTGGACTGTGGTTCCTGGGAATTGTGGGTTCGGCCAGGTACGAAATGACCTATGAAGTAACAGAATACCAAAATATCACTTACGGATTTTGTTTTTACTTTATGCTTTAGGCATTAACAGAGCACTAACGTTTTTTTTTTTCAGAAATCAAATGATTTATTAGTTGCACGTTTATTATTACTACCGTAACACATCGCGAATGATGATAAATAGGCGATTATCTATGTTATGACATTGCAGAATAATAATATAATAGCGAAAGTCGCATTATTAATTAGGATGCTTTCGGCCCAAAAGTGAAATATTCTAAAAAATAATAACCTACATTTGTGCATGTTTGATGCTTACCTGTGACGCTGACGCGGTCTTGTCTTGCTCCTCAAACATGACATTCTCCTCCAGAATTTCGTCATACATATCCAGCAGTGATCCTGTTCGGGTCCTCTTCTCTGGGGGATCGTCTGTGCTGGAATCTGCACTGCCGCTCATGTCATCCAAAACTTTGAGCAACAGGTCGCGAGCACTCCTCTTTTTTTCCTCGTCAAAGTACCGGTCTTTGTAGCGGGCATCAAGCATGGTTGCAACAGAATAAAGTGCCTCACAATGCACACCGGTGAAGCGATGATTGACGGCTTCCAGCAGAGTAGTTTTGGTAGTCTGCACTCCTCTGTCTGTCTCACTCGGCCGGCCAAGCAGTCGCGTCAGTGCCACAACCGCTGGGATCACATCAGCAGCAGAGGCCTCTGCAGAACTTATATCTCTGGTCAGCTGCTCAAAGGGGGCGAGAAGTGTGATCATATTTTCTATAATGCCCCACTGATTTGCCGTCAAAGTAGCAGGAAGCTCGAAATCAGCGGCATAAGCACCTAGTACCCTCTTCTGCTCGACCAAGCTTCGCATCATATAAAAGTCGAATTCCATCTGGTAGCGATATCTTGTTGAAGTCGTTTTACCGACATTCCGAGCTCTTTCTGTACATCCTCCAGTCGACTGTATGCCAGCTGGGAGTGTTTGAAATGTCCAATTATTCTCCTTCCCACGGCCACAACATCCGCCACGCTGCGCTGAGACAGGACACCGTCATTTACCGCGAGTTGCAGTGTGTGTGCCATGCACGGTAGACTTGCCACACCAAACTCCATCATAGCTTTAGCCATGTTACGGGCATTATCACGTAGCACGACATGCACTCGTTCTCTTTCTATTTTCCATTTCCCAAACATACCTTCAAATGCGGACGCAATTGCAGCTGCTGTGTGAGAACCGGAGCATTCCTGTGAGTGTAGGACAGCTTTTTTAAGGGTGAAATCTTCGTCTATCCACTGGGCAGTGAGACTCAACATGCTTACAGGACTCACGCTTGATGTCCAAATGTCCGTGGTGAAGCTAATGTGACAAGCGCCGGCGAGGAGCTTTTCAATGTGACTGGCGACAACACTGTGGAGTTCAGGTAAGGCCACGTCAGAAAAATAGCGCCGGCTAGGCATAGCATACCGCGGCTCTAGGTACATCATTAGCCTCCTGAAGCCAACGTCTTCCACCACGCTAAACGGCTGGTTATCAAGAGCAATAAATTCAATTATTTTGTCGTTTAGGTCTTTTACCTTTGGGTGGTCGCTGCTGTATTTTCTAGCTTTGTCAAAGGACTGAAGTAGAGGCTGCTGATGGGTTTTTGCCGGCATTTTTTCTTTCTTACTTTTCAAAAAATCTTGGTGCTGCTCAGGATGACGGCTCTTAAGATGTGTAATCATATTTGTAGTGTTGAAAGACTGTTGTTTTACGCCTCCTCGCATCACTTGTGCTTTACAAATATTGCAAATAGCAAGTTTGTTATCTGTTTGACAGACGTCGAAATGCCTCCACACAGCTGACATGTTGTAAGTTTAAGTTTTTGGCGCTCAAGCTACGTTCACGGTCGTCGCGCGCACACATGAAACACGCCCCCCTATCGGTTAGCCTCATCGGCAGAAATATTCATATCGGCCGATGCCGATGATGGTAATTTAAGCTTTTATCGGCCGATACCGATGTTGTGCCGATATCATCGTGCATCCCTACTGCATACAGATCAATTCACCAGTTTCCAGTGTAGTGTCTTCCGCTGCTGCTCAAAGAACCAAGCACAGTCTCAGAGTTTGATACCAGAAGAATAGTCTTTATTCAACAACAATAAAGCCGAGGCCCTTCTGCAGAAAAGTCTGTCGAATGTTTTTCGGCTCTGGTATATATACAAGTTTTTAGGGTGGGCTCCTATACATTAGGAATCTCTCTTATGTATACAATTCTACATTTCACTTACGTATGCAATTCTATCTCTCCCTTAGGAGATGAGACCTCCTAGACTTGTTATGGTAAGGGGAAAAGCCCCCCTTATTTCTCCAGATGTTTTTCTGTCTGGACATACCTGCCACGTAGGCATTCCTAACACAGAGGCCTTAGAACATAATAGAAGATTAAATAGATATATTAATGGCAAGATTCACCTTGATTATACTTGATTAATTCAGATCTTTAACAATAAAAATCTTCTTCACCAGCAAAAATGGAGATTTGTTTTACTTGATCGTTCAAGTTGAGTTGACACCTGATCTCCGGTTGCGTTTCCCTTTCCTGGTTGGGAAACCTCCGGGGCTGATGATTGGCTGCTGAGGCGGTCGTTGGGTGATGTGTTTCTAGGAAAGCCCTCCGGTTAGTGGTTGCTTTCTCTGTGACGCGAGAGTGACGATGCCTTGAAGTTCTTCTCGGAGTTTCGCATGGCTTCAGGCTTTCAATAAGTAGTTTGACGGAGTGTTTGGATTCTTGAAGTCACTTGGCCTGATGTTATGGCGATGAGCGCTTCGCAGCGCGATCAGTGAGAAGAAGCTAAAGTTCGAGTGTGTGAGCAAGCAGCAAGCAGCGCCGGGCATTGAGTTTTAAGTGGGACTACTAAGTCCATCCCAGGAGCGATTGTCCCAATTGGCTTGTTGCTGCCGGGCGGAGCCACGCCCCGCACTGTTCTTCTTCATGCATAAATTAACATAAATCTTCATCCATCATGTGAGGAGACCATCTCTGCAAGTTTGTTAATACTTCTATGAAATATCATAACGTGCGTATGATACCGAATTTCCACACTTCATCCATGGTATTGCAAATAAAACAAGCTTTCACATGACACTAAACATCACATAGTTCGTACGCATGTTTAAATGTCCTCTGCTAAACAAAAGAAAGCATGCTGTGTCAACAATGTGTCTATTTTGTCTAGATATTTTTTCCTCCTCATCAAGTTCTTGTTCTTTTTGGATTAAGTTAAAGCCACTGCTAGATTCATCTGAGGGTTGAAAAGTCAATTCTAGGGAAGTCTGGGTGCTGTTGGTTATTGCTTGTATTTGCCAAATTAGATGCATTAGGCATGTGACGATCATCAGATGTGTTGTCAGACTTATTCGTTCTCCTCTCCTGTTTATCTGACAGGAGAATGTGAGCTCCTTGTACATCTGTTTTTGAGCTTTCATTAGTTTGCACTTCATCTTGTGTCACTGGTCTTTCCTCGTCACTTTCTCCTGAAATATTTGCTTGTCCATTTTCTTCTCGTTCCGTCTGTCCTTTGGGAACTCTAGTACAGTGGTTTAGATGATACCAGGTTGTACTTCCCTCCACTGCTGTTGGATTAGCTCTCACCACTTTGTAGGGTCCCTCTCTCCTGGGCTCATTCCACTTTCTCCGGAATACCCTCAGATATACTTGGTCACCTGGAACAATCGGACATTCCGACTCTGTTTCCTCACAGGGCTCTTTTCTTGTTTCCTGTAAATAGATAGCTTTATGTATGGCAGTTAATTTCTTCATATAAGATTGAAGTTCCATTTGCAATTGCTCTAGAGGAGGTCCTTTGTTGGGACCTCTACAATAAGGCACAGGCAGGGGTTGACCCGTAAGCATTTGATGCGGTGTTAAGTGCGCGTTTCTGTTAGTTTGCATACGATAGCTCATTAGTGCAAGAGGTAACGCGTCAGTCCAGTTAAGTTTAGTACTTTGACATATTTTGTTTAGTTTGGCCTTGAGGGTTCCATTTAATCTCTCTACTGCCCCTTGTGATTGAGGATGGTAAATGCACCCTAGTCTCTGCTTTATTCTTAAAAGTTATTTCTGCCTCAGGGATTGGTGTAGACTCAAGATCTGGACGTAATCTAGTAAATGTCAATGAATCAGTCACACAATCATGGGGTTTTCCTTCAAAAGCTAAAGGAATTAATTCAGCTGGATTAACTTTATGACATCGCTTAATAGTAACATCTGGATATGTAAGTAGCGATGAATAGGCTAGAATTCGGGCAGAACAAATTTTTCTTGTTCTATTAACTCCACAATTTTGTGATGAGTATAAATAGTTACTGGGTACCCCATGGTTATTGTGGATGCTTTTTCATATGCATAATATACTGCTGCAAGGCCTTGTTGGTAACATGGTGGGTAACCCTGAGCTACATTGTCCAACTTTGTACTAAAGTAAGAAACAGGCTGTTTTTTCCTACCACTACAAGTTTCTTGCATCAACACAGCTGATGCATAACCATCAACTCTATTTGCGACATACAGATGAAAATGTTTAGAGTATTCAGGGTTTCCCAAGGCTGGGGCCTGTTGTAGTTCTTTTTTTAAAGTCTCAAATGCTAGTAATGCATTTGTATTACGTTTTAATGGGTTACTTAAATGTTGCAGTCCTGCTTGTTTCATGATTTCTCTCAATGGAGCTGTTTTTACTGCATAGTCTTCTATCCAGTCAGCACTAAAGCCAGTCATTCCTAGAAAAATCATAATTTGTCCTACTGTATGAGGCTATGGTGTTTTACTTATGCCTTCCAATTGAGCTGGAGCTATAGCTTGTGTGCCAAATGCAATCAATCGTCCTAAGTATTCAACTTGAGGCTGGCAATACTGTATTTTGGTTTTGGATACTTTATGACCTCCTTGTGCTAATTTTGTTAGGACTTTGATAGAGTCTTTATGACATTGTTCTATTGTTGTAGAACAAAGAATCAAATCATCTACATATTGTAACAGAGTACTGTCTATCATAAGATCCTCTAAATCAGCCTTAAGAACTTAATTAAATAAATGTGGCGAATGTTTAAATCCTTGAGGAATTCTGGTGTAGGTATACTGTTTACCAGCATATGTAAATGCAAATAAATATCTACTCCCCTCTGCTAGTGGAACACTGAAGTAGGCTGAACAGAGATCAATTACCGTAAAGTATTTTGCATCAGGAGGGACATTCGTTAGTAGCGTGTGCGGATTTGGTACTTCTGCTGGCAAATCCTCTACTATATCATTGATTGCTCGTAGGTCATGAACAAGACGCCATCTGTTTTTGTCTGCTTTGATTACAGGCATAATTGGAGTGTTACAATAACTAGTTGTTTCTATTAATACTCCTGCCTTCACTAGTGTTTTTTATACCTGCTTCAGCATCAGGACGTAAAGGGTATTGCGCTTCTCTGGGCAGACGTGCATCTGGTTTAAGTTGTACTCTCACTGGGTTTGCTGATTTCATCATACCTACATCTGAGTCATGTTGTGACCATAGTTCAGTTGGTACCTGACACTCTACTTCCTTAAATAGTTCAGTGTCAGTAGTGTCTATCAATTCGGATGTTGTAGTCATCTGCGTCTGTTTTTCTTTTTTGACTGATAACTACTTCCTTAGGAATTCCCATCAAACTGGTTGCACACAGAATTTTGATGTATTTTTTTTTTCAGCTGAATGAAAAATCAACGGATGTTCTGTTGCTTCCCAAAGTTCTGCCTTTTTCATCATAGGTCCTAGATCTTTTGCTTCCAATTTTTTTCCCTACATATAAATACACATGTGGTACAGAATCTGTTACATTGAACCATTTTTTCACAAATTCACATTCAGGCATACTCAGAGCTGCTCCCTGATTACCTATTATGATTTACTGTGAGATTATTTCAGTTTTTTGTCCTTCAGTTTCTTCCTGCCATTTCTTTTCCTTTTTTTTTCATCTCTTTCAGGATCATATATCATTGTACAATGAAATTCTGATTTTGTTAACTGTGCTTCTGGAATCTGTGCCTCAATAAATGTTTTGTCTCACATCTTGTTCTATCTGTCCTATCCAGTAAACATTTGCTTTTGGCTCTACAACCATCATCTGAGTTTCTATTCCTATTGTGTCTATATAGACTCCTTCTGGAGAACACCAAATTTGTAGGCCCAATTTACATAATGCATCTCTTCCTAACAAATTAACAGGAGTCTGATTTGACACAAGAATGGGCATTGTTACACTTTTATTTTTTGTTTGTAGACACACTGGAGCTGTCATTGGAATTAGCTGCATTTGTCCCGAGAATCCTATTGTCGTTGCAAATTTTCCAGACAAGGGGAGATGTGAGGCATAATTTGAATTCACACAAGTATAAACAGCTCCTGTGTCTACCATCATTGGTGTGGTCTTTCCCTCTATTTCAATTTGAATAATAGGTTATTGATCAGTTTTAGTTGTTAAAATTGGAAGCTGACTCTCCACTATAGGATTCTCTGGGCACCCCTATTATCCTTGATTTGGACCTCCCCAAGGTTTTCCTGGGCCCTGTGATGGACCCCGGGTGGGCTGCTGCCAACTCTCCCCCCTGTTGCCATGGACTGGTGGAACAGTCAATTTTGTTGTGTCCGAGCTGTCCACATCCCCAGCACATTCCTGGAGGACCAGTATAAGGCTTACCTCTTCCTCTCTGTCTTCTTTGTACTGGTTTTCTTTTCCATCCCATTGGCTTTCTTTTCCATCCCATTGTGGGGAAGTTGCTCCCTGGGCGCCGCAGTGTGTGTGTGTGTGTGTGTGTGTGTGTGTGTGTGTGTGTGTCTCCACGTTGGATGGGTTAAATGCAGAGCACAAATTCCGAGTACGGGTCACCATACTTGGCCGTATGTCACTTCACTTTCACTCATAGACATTAATGATGGGTACAGAAATTTGGGTGTGCTTGGTTGAATAGCTGATGGAGAAGCATTTACTGGTATCACTGGCATTTGTTGGAGCTTGAATCTTTTTCTTGTTCTTTTTTGTCAGCTCTTCAAGTTGTAACTGACTTAATTTTCTCTGTAGATCTTTTTCTTGGGTCTTGAGCTTCTGTTCATTTGTTCCGTGTTTCTCCACTGCATGAGACACATGGTCACAGAACTCTTTGTGTGTTTTAGAGTTTAAGCTGACCACATTCTCCAGCCTGCTCTTTACAGCTTGTGGCATGGCATCAATCACAGCATTTCTAAACAGTGTTGCCTTTAATGGGTCTCCTTCTGGATTCCCTTCAGTTTCTTGTTTCCATCTTTTCAGCTGTCTCTGGACATATGTGGTTGGATTTTCTGTTTCCCCCAGCTGTTCTCCCTTTAATGATTTAGGGTCCAGTCTGATCAGGTACTCAGCACGCAGTGCCTGCCACACTGCTGGACGGAATGCATCAAAAACAGTTCCATCCATGTAGTGAGAGTCCACAGCTCTTTCCAGATTGGATGCTTGAAGAATTTTTTCCATCTTTGCCAGAAGTGCTTTAATGTCCCCCACAGCTAAAAGTTTTCCCATAGTTTCTTCTTCAAACACCTTAATCCACTTTCCAGCCCCCTCATGGATGTCCGGAAGGCAAGTGACAAGCCCCTCAAGGTCCTGTGTGGCCCAGGGGACATACTGACCCTGCGTACCCTTAATTAAAATTGGGAGTTTTGCAGCCAGTGGTCTAAGTCTTCCCTTTTCTCTTCCTTTTCCCCATGTTCCTTTATCTAATGATGACTCCTCCCCTCCACTCACTTCCTCTCTGCTTTCTAATAGTTTACTTCTATCTTTCACCATTTTATGTGCATCTTCAATACATTTTTCTGTTTGTTTAATTTTCCTTCCTATTTCTGCTTCCATAGCCTCTGCTTGTGCTTCAATCTCCTTATCCTCTCTCCTCATCTGCTCTAACGTTTCCTCATTACCTGTTTTTCCCTCATAGTTTGCATTCATCATTTCTAATGCTATGCTTGCCTGTTTATAACAATCTAAAGGTATACATCCCTCACTATTTTATTCTGTTGCCTCTTTGGTCTTACATCTGGTTCTTTTTGTTTTTCTTCCAACTCTATTTGTCCTTCCATTTGCATTTCTCCAGACACTTCTACAATGCCTTTAAGTATTGGGAACTGTCCTTCTGAGGGTAGATATTGGGGTTGTTTAGAAAACAACTCTTCTTTTTTCTTTGTTTCTTTGTCTGCCTCTTTTAGTATTTTTCTTGCCTGTTTTATGCTTTTCAATGAGTCTTCTCGTTCCTTTTTAAATAAGGCTAGTACATCTTTTTCTTTTTTCCTTTTTGCTTCTCTCTTTTCACTGTTGCCTTTAGTTTTATGATTTTTTATCAGAATTTCCATTTCCTCACACAGTGCTACATCAAATGTGCCTTCCTTTGGCCATTTTGTCATCATTTTTTTTAGTTCTCTGCTGCCATTTGTTTGAGAGCTTGTGTATCAGTTCTTTACACAATGGATATTTTAATCCTAATATTTCCACTGGAGTGGCTGCCATACTATTTTCTATAGTATGACAAGTTTAATATATATTTTTAAACAACAATTTAACTTACTATTTAGTTTTTTGTCCAAATAATATTTTCTCCCCAACTTAAATTAATTATTTTAACCAATTTCTCCTATTTTCTTCTGTAACTTGCACTTTTAAGCCTAGTATTTTATTATACCACATGCATGTATATTATACCAAATTCCTGTAATAATGTGAATTTATATTCTACTTTATTTTATGAACACTCAGTATCCAAAAAATGCTAAAAAATAATTCTCATATTTATTTTTCCTTCTTTTCTATTGTTAGAAGTTATTTTGTCAGCAATATTTTATTAATACAATTATTTAACTTAACGTATATAGCTAAATTATACTTTACTATCTGAACTGCACTAGTCTCCTAACTCTTCTAAATATTCTGTCCCTGGTTTACACAATATATGCAGTCAAATGTGTCTGAAAAATCTACAATGCCAATCTTGATACAATCTTTATTGAAACACATTCACTCCATCTAGTCCCCTTATTCATAGGGCTCATACACTCATCCTTTGTCCCCTTATTTATAGGGCTAATACACTCATTCATCCCTCTCAGGTGCGGCATTAGCTGCGCCCCACACTCTGCACACTACGTCTCACTCAAGGGACGGTCCAGGAGGGGTGCGCAGCTTTTACCCACCTGATATGGAATTGATTTATTTTCTCGTACAACCACAGTCATTCACACATACACCGACACATATATGAAAAAAAAAAAAACTATACACACTCTTCCTGAGTGACCTGTCAGTTACTTACTGCTCATTCACTGATACACTGCCTACCCATAGGACTTTGCGCGCTTTCTTATACTTTATCTGCTTCACGTATATTGTTATCCTTCAAGGCCCACTTAACAATAAACACAGACCATTGCGTGCAATGTATATCTGCTTAATGTTTACGTCATCCATCTAGGCCCTCTTGACAGTAAACACAGATTTTTGCATGCACAATCTTCCCTCATTTACTGTTATCCATCAAGGCCCTCTTAACAGCAAAAAATATATGTGCATGCAATTATTTCTTCTGGAATAAAAACTCTTTTTTCTTTTTGTTCTTTAAATTTGGAAGAGCGATTTTAAGTGCCCTTACCACCAAGGGCAGACCGGCAAACAACACAAACTCATTATATAAGCAAAAATTGCCTACCTTTTTCTTTAGTGGCCACCGTTTGTGCTGCACGTCGAAGTCCGCCCAAAGTGGCCGTCCACCCTGTTGCTCCTTTCCAATCCTGTTTGTGACGCCAATTTGTGGTGGTTCCCGCTTTTTCTATGAAGAATCACTCTTGAAGTCTTGGGGTTTTGCAGTGAATTCTCTGCCTTTTTGTCTCTGATGATAATAAAGTCTCTCTTCTGGCATCAAAACCCCAAGACTTCAAGAGTAATTCTTCATAGAAAAAGCGGGAACCACCACATTCCTTGAAAAGAATGGATTGGATTTAAGCAAAGTTGTGTCAGACGGGGCTCTGTCAATGGTTGGACATCATAGAGGCTTGATTAGCAGGCTTGCTGCTGTTAACCCAGCACTCATAGCATTTCACTGCATAATTCATAAATCGGTATTGTGTGCCAAACTGTCTGGAAAATGAAAGAGGCAATGGATACTGTGATGAAGCTGGTAAACTTTATTTGCGCGAGTTCTGGTCTGCAACATCACCTTTTCCGAGCCTTGCTGGAGGAAATGTCAGCAGAACAACACAATCTTTTTCTGCACAATGATATCCGATGGCTGAGCGAGGGCCGTGTGCTGGAGAGAGTGTGTGAACTTCAAAATGAACTTTCTTAATTTTTAAGCAGCCTTCAAAGCCAAAAGGCAGAGAAATTTCTGAGGTTTTTGAACGACAGCACAGAGATGAGTAGTGTTATAGGTCCACACAATGTCAACTTTTTTTGATTGATGACCGACAGCTGTTGACCTTTGACCTTAGGGATTAACTTTATGACCTTTTAATGATCGCAGCTGTGTTATGACATGTGTTATGACAGGTGTTATGACATGTGTTTGTAATATATCATGTTTATGTATCCTCATACGTGAAATAAGAGAGCGGTTACATTGTTCGTTAATGCGTGGCAGCTGTTTGGGATATAGCATACCGGACCTTCAATTTGTAACGCGACATGTGTTTGTAATGCATCATGTTTATACATCCTGAAATAAGACAGCGGTTACATGGCTTGTTAAAGTGCAGCTGTTTGTGATATAACTTACCGGACCTACGATTCGTAACGCGACATGTGTTTAAATCGGACTGATGGGGAGGGCAGGTGCGGTATCCAATTGCACTTAGCAGCGTACTTGTATAAATAGAGGAGGTCATTTCAGCAGGATATCAGAAAAGAGCAGTGAAATAATACGTAGAGATGGCTGATTCATACTCGCCTAAAACTCCTGAGAAGGAATGGGGTGAAGAGATAATGGAAAATCTGACATATGCACCAAGAAAACCGAGCGCTAACAATTTGTGTTTGTCAAAGTTTCTCGGCGAAAATACTGATTGCGTGAGAGACGAATTTCACCTGATCAGCGGGTCCATATTCGGCTACATATTTCACAAATCGTCTCGATCGGTCACACTCTACACATCTGACGAGACCGACACATTTGTACAGGATCGTGATCCCTGCCTCGTATTTCCTGAAAAAGATTGGGAATTATATTTATCTGGAAAGATCTGAACGACTGTGGCTCAGAACCTTTGTACGTTGGGGAGTGGGTAGCTCCGCATATCCGGTACCGAGTGGTTGGTGATCACACACAAAAGAAGCCGGAGGACTACGTGTTCATACTCGCCTGCGAAGACAAGACAAAGCTTTGCGACCGCACGGACGGTGACCTGCATGAAGATTATCACGAAATGTTCACCCTTCAGTTTTTGTTCAAGTGGAGCGATCTGCGTATGCTGAGCTCGCTTTTTTCGGGCTTAAACAAAATGTTCAAGTGGTGCAGTATACGTGATGGGTACAACAAAATTAAAACGCAGCTGTTTCAGCCCAAGAGTCACACCAGCGATGGGGTGTTGCCGTCACCGCCTCTGTACTACAGACACTATAAAGAACAGTAAGTCTGCCCACCATCACTGTACTTCGATTATGGCCCTTACAACCTCAAGTCTACAGACGATAACGCTGTCGATTATCCTTTGACAGAAAATACCCGCTCACCAGAAAGAATGGTTGGATAAATTCTGCACAGAGCTCGGGTACCGCAATTTGACATTCCAATCCGATCGCTGTGCCACCTCTGCATCCAGCGGAAGCTTCGATACCACAGACGGCTGCTTCAGCGGTGTTGGGTTCAAAATCATAAAAGCTACGATCGTGGTGCTGTTGCAACACATCGTCAACAAAAAGCTGCAGGAGGAGTGCGAGGGGTGCGCGACGGACCATCCGAGCCAGCTGCAACATACCTGTCTGTTCGAACCTCCAGCATATTATTTCGACTCACGCTTTGACGAGCTATGTCGTATGCTGTTCAAACCTGATCTTCAGACCATTATCGACTTCACTCTACGCCGCTGCGGGTTGAAGTCCAACAATGCTCTGAGGATTCAAGGAACTACCGGAGCTATCCTGCATGAATTAAGAGACGAGCCATTCATCGTCGCTAAATTACAAGAAATCAGGGAAAAGGTGTTGGATAAGGACTACAAGAAAGTCGTTTACGACGCTGTGGATCTCTGGCAAAGCAGTGTGTCTCCGGCTGGTGTGTAAGCGCAACAACATGGGGTCTGTGTGTAGCGGAAATAATTTTTTCAGAGACGTTGTGTTTTTGCCTCGCTATAAAGAACAAATGATCGCAATGATGATTACGGTCATCGAGCATGCTTGCGATCCGAATCATGATTGTACGGGGGATACCAAGCGTGTGAAAAATCTCGAGAAAGAAATGGACGTTGTAAGAAGAGCAACGGATTCTTGGGGTGAATTGGTCGACGTGTGTCAACAGCAACGATCACCCCCCTGTAATGCTCAGAAAATTTTTAGATGAGATATCAACAGTTGACAGTGGGTTACGAGTTAGCGATGTCCTGTGTATGTGTACATATGTAACCGATGTCTGTGTGAAGTTGATTTCAAAAAATGAGAAAAACATGGTGGATGAAATGGTTGAAAGTACGGTTGACAACTTACTACATCAAGGTTATATGGCTTGTGTAAATTGTCTTTACTGGCTAGACAACCTGTAACATGATTCTACCTTCATTATGTAGATGTTTTTCTATTTTTATCTTAACTATGTACCCCGTTTGCAATATATTATTTTTTAATAAAAGTCTGAAACGCAGCTCTTGCACTCGTTATTCTTTTGCAGACGGTTGTATCGACAACATGTCCGAGCTCATGAAAAAAGTCTATTACACACCGGCCAACCCCGGTTCCTTAGGTGGTAAAAAACGTCTAAAAGATGCCGTCTTAAAGGATACGGGCGTATGTCTGAGCGATAAACAGGTTTCAGACTGGCTGGCTGGGGAGGATGCGTACACATTACACAGAACGGCTCCTATAAACTACAAACGTAACAGAGTCGTGGTGTACGGTATGGACATACAGTTCCAAGCGGATCTAGTCGACATGACGGCATACTCGAAGGAGAACGATAATAATAAATATTTGTTGTCATGTATCGACGTATTTAGTAAATATGCTTGGGCTCGAACGCTAAAGAATAAGAGCGGGGTGGAGGTTACTAAAGCGTTTAAGTCTATACTCGAAGAGGGCCGCGTTCCGAAGAAATTGCAGACGGATAGAGGAACAGAATTTTTTAACAAGCATTTTCAAGATTTAATGAAAGAGCACGGAGTTCATCATTTTGCGACGGCTACAGATCTTAAGGCCAGCGTTGTGGAGCGATTTAATAGAACTTTAAAAAGCCGCATGTGGAGATTTATAATGGCTACAAATTCACGTCGTTACGTAGACGTTTTGCAAGATATCATGCAGGGATACAACTCTAGTTACCATCGGAGTATTAAGATGAGACCGCTGGACGTCAACAAAGAAAATGAAAACGACGTGTTTCATAACCTGTACGGTGGGGTGAAGAGGGGGGACTATCACCCCAAATTTAAATACAAAGTAGGGGACACGGTCAGGATCTCTAAAGTGAGAGGACCGTTTGCCAAGGGGTATGAACAGAACTACACAGAAGAACCGGCGCCGGTGAAACATCCGAATAAACCCGACGAAGCGGCGATTAAACCGCTACCCCCGCTTTACCTATCGAAGCAACTCCACGTAAACGGCGGGTACTACGACGATGTCCCCTCCTTGATCAGTGCTATAAATAATCTTCTCGAACCACAGGCGTTATTGACTTATGATCAAATAATAAACAAAGTCCAACTGGGTGCAAAGCCTAACATTTCGGTAACCTTCGAGAAACTCTCGGCTATTTTAGGAACGATTCCCAACGATCCTTTAGGACGTTCGGCCTACCGCACAAATGCCGATTTTACAAGGAGTTTAATTACGAACGCCCCTCATCAAGCTGATATCAACGGTGGTTTCTAAATGATGTACGTTTATACAGACATTATCGAATACCAATCAGTAGGGGATTCGTACGTATCCCTTTTAAGATGCGTACATATAACCGGGGAAAAGCATGAGACCGTCAGTGTCAGATACGACAAGCCCCACTACGTGTCGGTCAACAAGTCGCTCATCACAGACATCACCGTAGAATTAAAGGATGACCAAAACCGCGAAATACCATTTTCTTACGGGAAAGTCGTTGTAAAGCTACACTTTAGACCCACGAAACAATCAGGGTTTTAAAAAATGGCATGTTACAACGCTCACGGCATGAATGTCGCTGATTATGTTGACTATTATCGAAATCAGGCCGGCGGAAGACTACCAGGATATGCAGGCGGTGCCGTTATGTACGGAGCCGGTCTAGGAGGTCTTTTCAGAGGTCTGTTCAGGATGGCCGTACCTTTGTTAAAAAAGCGGTTCAGCATTGCTAAACCACACCTAAAAGCGGCTGCCAAAAATATAGTTTTCCGACGTCGTCTCAAATGTGATGTCGAGATCATATAACGGCGATCCTAATTCCCAAGACGGTTTAGGTCTTATGGTCATGGCTCGTAAGAGAACATCTAAACCTCCGGGTATAAGGAGGCGTGGTCCTACGATAAAGAAAACAAAGCGTGGGTCCAAGAAGGTCTCAGTTACACCCAGAAAGCGTAAGAAGCCTGCAAAGCGTAACGTCGCTGTTAAAAGAGCCATAAAAACCATATTCTAACATGGCGTTACTGCATCGCATGTCGGAAGAATGTATCAAGTCCGAGTTGGATTTATTTACAGTCCCGCTGACGCAGACGGTTATCGAGAAAAACGCATATTTAGAAGTACCGCCGTTATCCGCCATATCGGACTCGTCCCCTTTGGAGTTTTTTATAGCAGGGACCGGTGAAGATTACATAGACCTAAATAACACAATGTTGTTTTTACCTCTTAAAATCACAAGACCTAATGGAGCTGACATTTCAGACACAGCGAAGGTATCCCAAATAAATTACCCCGGAGCCAGTATATTTTCGCAAGTCGATGTCAGTCTCGGCGATCGTCTGATATCTCAGAGTTCGAGCACGTATCCTTACCGATGTATCATCGAGAGTCTTCTCGACTACAGCAAAGATAAGTTGGAAACGCTTTTCTCAGCAGGTCTGTTTTTCAAAGACACGGCTGGGCAGATGGATGTAACCGACCCTGTGGGCCGTAATGCGGGGTTGACCAAGAGATGGATCTACACAGCCGGTAGCAAGGTTGTGGAACTGCTGGTGCCTATTCACAGCAATATTTTCTTTCAACAGAAATTAATTTTGAACGGCATCGATATTAAAATACGTATGATCAGAGGTAAAGACGAATTTTGCCTGATGACCGACGACGACGTGGCCTATAAATTAAATATAGTGTCGGCGTCGCTTTTTGTCAAGAAAGTGTCCGTATCACCGTCCGTGAGACTGGCGCATGCTCAGACCTTACTTTCAACTACGGCCAAGTACCCCATAGATAGGGTATGCCTAAAAAATTTCTCTATACCGGCAGGGTCACGCGTATCAAATCAGGAAAATTTGTTTTTGGGTACACTACCAAAATCTATCATCCTGGCTATGGTTGATAACGATGCGTTCACTGGTACCTACGATAAAAACCCGTTCACGTTCAACCATTATGATTTGGAGTTCCTTGCCGTCTATGTCGACGGACAGCAATTCCCCTCTAAACCTCTACAGCCTGACTTCGAAACCGATTCTGCAGTGCGGAATTTTATCAGCTGGCGACCTCTACCGGGAGACATCTTAAAAACCAAGCGCTCTCTATCAACAGGGATGATTTCCTGAGAGGCTATTCGCTTTTCGCATTCAACATTACGCCTGACGAAGACTGCGGTCAGCATATATCGCTCATCAAGTCCGGTAATATCAGACTCGAAGCGTGTTTCAAAAGACCACTGCCTTATACTATTAATCTCATCGTTTACGCCGTGTTTGACAGCATCATCGAAGTGTCTAATCGCAGACAGGTCCTGCTCGATTACTACTGACCAGAAAAATGAACACGATGCAACTTACCTCTATCATGGATAAAATTTCTTGTAATACTCATTTTCTCGGCGTTCTCCCGAGCGATCAGTTGCCTGAAAGACCGTTAAGGAATTTACCGTCGATGGCTATTGTTAACACACATCCTTCTAACTGGGAGGAGAACACTGGACAGCCGTTTATTTAACTCAAGACGGTCCCGGTTGTTTTTTCGACAGCTATGGCAACGCTCCTGACAGCGAACGCTTTCCAATCTCTATCAAAATTTTTTAATATCCAACGCCCCGGTCGTGGTATATTCTAACAAACGCGTCCAGGATTTTACATCGGATACGTGCGGTCAACACTGTGTGTTTTTCCTCTATCATTTAGCGGAGGTCGCGACTATAACTATGTGATGAACTTGTACAGCGACGATTATATTAAAAATGATAACATGGTGACGCTCTTTGTGAAAAGACTAAGATCTAATGCATGTAATGAGAAAATGTCTTTGTGTAATCATTGTGTGCAGACATGTAATACTTTTATGCAGCGTGATTGAATTATCCATTGTATGTGATTGATCATAAATAAAAGCGCTTAAACACTCAAATCAGATTCACAGTCTTTTATTTAAAAAAAAAAAAAATCAACACAATAGGTATACATTTAAAGAACATTAAAATACAACATTAAAATTCTAACCATTGCTTTCGATCGATAGTCGGTGATTTGAATGCTGGTTCATCCTGCCACAGAGTCATAGTCTGTGAAATTCTCTTTTTGATTGACTTTTTAGATGGTCTTGCAGGTTCGGGCGTACGAGCTAGAGCTCCAGGATTGTTTTTTAATGAACTGATCGTACGTCTAACGTGTTGATTAGGTACCGTAGAAAACGGTATGTTTAATTGGGCAAACGCGTGTAAAAACTCTGACCATCCTAGAGGTCTTCTGTCGTCCCGGACCTGGTGTGGAGCAGTAACATTTTTAACAAATCGAGCATATGCGAGCCCGGTACGGCTTTAGCATTAAACACAAATTCGCCCGATTCGTTCCACGAGCTGAGTCCTTTAGCTTTAGACACTTTGTCTAATATGTAACGACTGTTTTTCACACTTCGTGGTGGTACGTTCTTCAGAACTTCGTCTACAACGACTTCCATACCCCCGTCGTTTTCAGCGGTAACGGTTGGATGATCGTCTTCGCGATACGGTAACGATAGCGTTAAAACGCTACTGGCACGATCGCCTTGTTTAACGATCGTTAAAAACCTGGTTAGGGTGCTCGAGTAAAGTTTGGCCTTTTCACGCTGATCTAAATCAGTCCTCAGTAAAATATTTCTAATGGCCGTATCCAGATCGTTCTCTACAACCTGCTGAATGGTCTCACGAGAGGACCCTGATTGTAACTTTTCCAACTGGTTTTGGGGGACGAGATACATCTTTTCAGCATGCTGCATCCTCAACCCCGTCTACCCGATATCAGGCTGGAAATAAAGGGTACTGCGACGCTTAGAAGCGGTAAAAGAAAACCTCCGGACTGGTTGAAAACACGCTTCTTGGCCGCTATACCTATTTTCTTATTTGCGACGAGTTTAATTTCCGCTTTTCTCCTCTTCAGTTTTTGGTACTGCTGTCGGCTGATCGGGATTGTACCGTAGAGGACGTTTAGAGCCACTTCGCAAAGCGCTAAAATGAGCTCGTCGGACGCCGCCTGTAAAATAAGACGCCGGTGTCTAGGTGTGGCTTTATGTAACAACTTTAACAGGGGCAGATGCTTACAAAGTCTGGCGGACATGACGAATGATCACGCTGTTCTTTTTTTCTGGAGATAGACCACTTGTCGGTCGGCAAGCAGCCCCGTTCTGAGGTGATACTGCTCAGGCGTTTTCACTTTATAGTCTATCATGAGATAGCCGTAAGGTTGACTGGTGGCGTCTTGATAACACTCCATAAAGTATTTCGTATTATTAGGGTACATCTGGCGAGCGAGCGTCATGACTTGATTAGCGTCGCGGGGATTTTTAAACAAGATTAAATAATTGGTGTTCAAGCTGATGGTTCTGCTCGATTTACCTTGCGTAATTCTGTACAATATAAATAGCGCTAAGATTACGATGATGTACATACTGCGTGAAGACTTTTTGGACTTGAACATTACCGCTAGCCTCACTCATCATGTCGTCCAAAATCAGAAGATTAGCTTTGTTGGCGGGGAGTAAATGATCATCATTCAGAGACTCGGGTATTCCTTCAACAAATTTAATGTCATACAATTTAAGCAATTCATCGTACAGAGGTTGCCAACAATTGTAAATATATACAATGTTTTCAATTTTTGTAGAAATTATATTTAAGCCGTTTTCCATCATTCGCTTTACAAAATAGGTTTTTCCGCTGTTGGTCGGGCCGCTGATCACCGCTGAAAATGGATGAATAAGTCGAAAGTCAAATTCGGAGACATTTCGAACCCCTCTATGCATCATCGAATCAGTAGCCATAAGGAAGAGTGTTGAAATCGGGTAAAAGTCTACGCTTATTGTACACCACTCTGAACCTTTTGTCGACTGTCTTGTTGTGCAACGTGAGGCGCTTTTTTATTCCTCACGATGTTTTCAGAACGAGCCTGAATGTAACGCGTAACGTCATGAGATGTCACATAGTCGGTAATCAGACCAATCAGGGTGTCTAAGCGGATGACTTGGGAATTTTTAGCGTTCAGAGTTATGCCTTTAGCCTTCATGCACACTTTTCCTTTAGCGGTACGATAGCCGTAAGATTTGGGTCCGCTAGAGGCGAACTCCGTGATGTAATCATCGTCCCCTATTTCATCCGTCAGCTCCCCCAAATGATCACCCAGAGGGGGTGTCCAGTCGCCGTCCTTAGACACGAATATAACAGAGTCGGTGTCGGTGTATAACACCCTGTCGCCTAGTCTGTCCATCAGATCGTACAGCTCCAATCGCGCATGAGCCGTCGTAAACGCCCCTATAAACACGTTAATGTCACGAGTCTCGCAAACATCCCCTTCGGGCCGACAGTGTTGGACGAGCGCCACATCGTCTGAGACAAATGTGAAATATTTCAAAATGTCAGTTTTACCGAAAATGATTTGGGCGAAATCTTCGGGGTCTTTGACGAGCAGGGTTTGCGGTAAATTTGATCTCATAGAAAAGCGCCCCCAAAGGGCATTAAGAATGAGCTTGTTAATAGATCTCTGGGCGGGGTTGTGACTAATCTTCTCAGGGTCGAGTTGGATCCCCTCTTTTTCATAATATTCACGTATGTAATTCTCTTTGTCCGCATCCGAGACGACGTTTGACGGGTAACTGGACGCTTGTTGTTTCAAACGTAAAAACGTTTTCACGTAGTCGCGAAACAGCGTATCTGACCGCTGGGGGAAATGCCAGACTTCATCGACCTTCGCGACCACATATCCCTTCTCGATCGCTTTTAAAAGCTCGATGCTGACCCAACATCCTGAGAGAGCCCTCTCCTCATCTGTGTGGGCGCAGCTAGTTGTCTGGTTTTCCTCTTGCGTGCAGGTGCGGCATAGGGAAAACATCAGTTTATTATTCCAGCGGAAGCCGAGTACCAGAAATAATAATTTGCGCGGCGGATACACCGTCGCCTTGATAAGACCGTAATAATTCTCGAGCGGTTCAAAGTCTTTGAAAATGATCTCGGGATGACCGATCGGATAGCTTTTTGTAGCCTGACAGAACGGATATAGGCTTGTAAAATCAACGTATCTTATTTTCTCGCCTTCGGTTGTTTTGCGATACAGAGTATACGCGTTCGTCCTGCCGCCATAAAGCGAGTCTCTAGGTTTCAGTCTCTCGGGGGCCGAATAATTGCTCATGAATTCTTTCACCGCGGGGTCGGTCTGTTTCATTTTGGTCCACTGGCATTGCCATAAAATTTCTATTTTTAGGCCGTAGGCATTTTGCAGAATATCCACTTTGTCGTCAAACTGTCTCCTGAGTTCGCCGTAGGGTACACGCGACAAGGGATGCGTTTGGTTGGGGTCGTAACAGCGTTCGCAGCAGTGATGGACACAGCCGTTAAATTCTAAACCGTACCTCATTCCGTTCTGTTCGTAGTACCCGTCTAAAAAGTAGCGCCCGATTTGCATTTCGCCGTGGTTTAGAGCATGGTGAATGTCGACGTTTCGGGTCTTTTTCACGTATTCCAACCATTGAATCGAAACGTTTGAGTAAGTCTTATTCTGGCAGACATACGCTTTATTATGCGTCAGGGCCAAAGTGTCTCTGGGGAGATAACGTGTCTTGAAGATACCCATACAACAGCTAGCGAGTGTTGTAAAGCTGAACGGATCGAGCTCGGTACACTCTATGAACGCTTCGCGGTATTTCATGCATGCTTCACGTAATAAGACGACGTCGTTCACACCGTACTCACGCAGCTCGTCCTTGAAGCGAAAGACTTTTCCCGAAACTGTGCTGTACCAGACATTAAACTTTGCCTGGTCTTTATCGCTCATGTTTTCATACCCGTAAAACTTTTTGTCGGGGTAAGACCCTACATATTTCTCATTTTCAACCCTGTTGAAATTATGGGGAAAGTACCCTTTTTCCGTTGTTGTTAGGTTTAAAGCCGCTGGCGTCTTGGAGAGGGCCATAGGAATGAAGGAATAGCTATCGATGTATCGTTGGTCGAAGGCGTTGTCGTACATGAAGATTAATTTACATCCTTGCATGATGATGTCAATCGTGAGCCCCACTTTGCAAAAATACTCCAAAATTAGGAAGGAGTCGAATCTGGATGCGTAATGGGCTATGAAGCAATACCCTTTGTATCGAGGCCGTCTGAAACGGGTGATTAGGCGATCTATACAGTCGGGGCCTTCCGCCACAAATTTCTTCCCTTTAAAAGTGATCGCACAGACGAAATTAGCGACGTGCTTGCCGTTTCAAAATCGTAATAGATATATTTTTCGCTATGGCCCTTGGGGGCTTGGGGTTGTCAGTAACAGTAGCTCGATTTACAATAGCGTAGGCAATCGGTGCAGTGAACGTCACTTTTGGATACGTGTAGCAATCGGGGTCGAATCAGACGTTGCAGATGTGTCTGCAATGGTGATTGCTACGGTTTGAGTACCCTTTAAAGCAGAAATGGCATACGTACTTCATACCGATGAACGCAGTCAGATTCAGTATCATATAGTAATGCTCGTCATGCAAGTAAAGACAGACCGTTTTGGGGTGGGGCTCCTCCTGATTTTTGTATGTTTCTAACCCCCATTGTTCGACCTGTAAAAAACAACGATTTTGACGTCTAGCAGATTTTCAAACCTAGCTATGTCGTGAAGAGCTATCGAGTCTTGGATAGTGAACCCGGCGTTGTTTTGGATGTCGTTAGCGTGACTTTCCAATTCGCTCTCGGGTAATTGTGGATCGAGAAAACGCGCCAGACAGATAGCTAGACATAATTTATTACCCCTATTTACAGGGCAGAATAAACTCATCTTTTTTCTTTTGATCACTTGATGCAAAGCCAAGTCTACGAGTTTACAACGACCACCTCCTCGTCTGTTCATGGCTACGCTGGCTTCAATCTCAACCGCATTATCGATCATCAACCTTTCGTTGCTCTGTAAAATTTTTTCGATTTGCTCTGTAAATAGATTAACATCATAATTATTACCGGGGGTTAAAACGGCATTAACGGACGAATTCAAGCTAGGGGCTGTCATAACCAAACTGATTACGCTGGCATCACCCCGACCTGTCTAGCAAATGACACTATTTCATCCATGGCTTTGTGTATGGAAGCGTGATAGGTTGCTAAATCTGTAGACATTAAATCCCTCATATTCATAGTCCTACGTAAATCTACGCTGTTAAAACGCGGGTGTGGTGAAACACGGAATCCATTTACGATACCGCCGTTACGTATCGCGCCGTCGATGGTCTCCTGGCATGCGACTGATGGGGGTACTGATCCGCTATTTGACGGTCGCTCCGTGTCAGAAACGATCTCGGCTCTGGAGGTCGATGGTCGCTCGGCATCGTTATTACCTGTAGGGTTATCGGATCTTCTAGACGACGAACGTTCTGTAAATCACTGTTGAATGAGATTTGGACGGAGTCCAAGCCATCTTATATAGAACAGTGCCATGTTGGGAGGGTCCTGTCGGGGTATCAAATGTCAGCTAGGATTTTTTCTTAGTATGATATTATAAAAATATCATTTTAACTAAAGGAAGACGTCGATTTTTTTAACTAAAAATAAAACATTATAAGAATTTTAAATATATATATATATATATGTAAATTAGTAATGATAGAATATGTCAAGAAGATCTATATAATGATTTCTTAGAATAATTAATAAAGTAATGCAACAAACTTTTATTGGATTATTTTATTTTTATGAATCAATCTTATTTAATGAATAGCTAAGTGTCTTTATGGCTACTTTCCAAAAATTGATAACATAGATAAAAACATATAAGAGCTGAATTGATCCCATGTTCTCTCATGAAATGCAGCCCCGCGTTCGCTCTGTAGCAGTCAAGCGTTTCTAATGGCTGGACAGCTGCGGCTGCGGATGACAGCTGTGACTGCAACTGGGGCTCTGCTCTTCTTCACTGTGCCACCTTTGTCTGTGTTTTAAACACGCGGTTCCCGCTCAAGTCGGATAATGTGACCCCCTCCGTCTCGTTTTACTTCTGTGAGAAACTCTGCACTCAGCTTCAACTATCTGCAAGCCTTTTATTTGAGGATGTACTGTTAATGTGTAAAGATTAATTTCACATCCTCTCTGAAAATGCAAGTCGTTTTCATTGTACTCAGTTTTTTATTGCAATATTTATTTTATTTCTTAAGCTAAGTTTTTAATTCTTCATTTCATTACAATGCTGAGAATACAGTCACTAGAATGTGTGTGTGTGTGTGTGTGTGAGAGAGAGAGAGAGAGAGAGAGAGAGAGCGAGAGTGGACCCCTTGTTCCTCTAGTCTGGTATATCTGCCTGAGTGTGTGAGAGTTATTTTATTGTATTATTACTCAATTATTGACCCCTTTAGTGATGTAATTTTATTTTAGACATCTAAAATGTATTGTCAGCACTGTCCATAACAATAAATCACCTTGAATTTTAAGAACTATCTCTTGTCCTTAAACCAATATCTCTTTCTCACATCCATGCAGGCTGACCGAAACCTATGGGATGGCGTGACACCACATAAGAGCACCTGCTGCCCCATCAGTCCGATTTAAACACATGTCGCGTTACAAACCGGAGGTCTATACCACAAACAGCTGCCACGCATTAACGAACAATGTAACCGCTCTCTTATTTCACGGATGAGGATACATAAACATGATATATTACAAACACATGTCGCGTTACGAATCGTAGGTCCGGTAAGTTATATCACAAACAGCTGCACTTTAACAAGCCATGTAACCGCTGTCTTATTTCAGGATGTATAAACATGATGCATTACAAACACATGTTGCGTTACAAATTGAAGGTCCGGTATGCTATATCCCAAACAGCTGCCACGCATTAACGAACAATGTAACCGCTCTCTTATTTCACGGATGAGGATACATAAACATGATATATTACAAACACATGTCGCGTTACGAATCGTAGGTCCGGTAAGTTATATCACAAACAGCTGCACTTTAACAAGCCATGTAACCGCTGTCTTATTTCAGGATGTATAAACATGATGCATTACAAACACATGTCGCGTTACAAATTGAAGGTCCGGTATGCTATATCCCAAACAGCTGCCACGCATTAACGAACAATGTAACCGCTCTCTTATTTCACGGATGAGGATACATAAACATGATATATTACAAACACATGTCATAACACCTGTCATAACACATGTCATAACACAGCTGCGATCATTAAAAGGTCATAAAGTTAATCCCTAAGGTCAAAGGTCAACAGCTGTCGGTCATCAATCAAAAAAAGTTGACATTGTGTGGACCTATAACACTACTGAGATGGCATACCTGTGTTTTTTGTGCGATATCATGTCTCACCTAAATCAGCTTAATTTGCAATTGCAAGGCAAGAACCACACTATTGCAGACATGTACGAAGCCGTTGAAGCTTTTTGTTTAAAGCTTACACTTCTTGAACGCGATCTTCAAGGGAGAAAGCTACACTTTCCGCATTTGCAGCATCATTGCGAGAAACACCAGATGCGAGAGGACCTGCTAATGTGCGACTTCGTCACCAGACTGGCAAAGAATTTCGAGGAGCGATTTGAGAGCTTTAACCTGTCAAGTGAACTCCTTTTCTTCCTAAGACAGTGAAGACCTCGACTAAAATACAATAAAATTAAAAATATAACAAAATAACTAAAAATATAATAAAATACCTAACTACATAATACTATTATTGTTAGAAATTGCAACAATATAAAAATAGAAATATAATACATTTATACATTTAAAATTAATTAAAACATAATAATATACAAATGTGAAAAAATAAATAAATACATTCTAAAATAATAAATAGTATAAAAAAAATAAATAAATAAATATATATATATACACACACACACAACAGAAACATATTAAATTAATTAAACTATAAATTTAAATTATAATAAACAAACAAATATTTATTATAAAAATAGACCGAGAAAAAATAAACGCATAAAACTATACATTACAATTATAGCAAATGAAAAACTTCAAATAATAGGCCCTTTACACAATCTGACATGGCTGCAGTTGGAATTGAACTGCGGGTTTCGTCTGGCAAAAGGAGAACTGGCCCCCCGACTGAGCTTAGTTTCTGCCAAGGTTTTTTTTCTCCATTCTGTCACAGAGGGAGTTTTGGTTCCTTGCCGCTGTCGCCTTTGGCTTGCTCAGTTGGGGACACTTAATTTCTAGCGATTATCGTCTATTTGATTGCACAGATACTATTTAAACTAAACTGAGCTAGACAATGACATTTCTGAATTCAATAATGAAATGCCTTTAACTGAAAATTGAGTTTTTAATCTTATCATTATACATTACTGACACTCTATCCTCCAATTTGATACTGTTAAGTGCTTTGACACAATCTGTATTGTTAAAAGTGCTATATAAATAAAGGTGACTTGACTTGACTTGACTAAGACAGCCGTTTTCAGTCCCAGCAGATGGGCAGTGGACTGCTGAGGCCAAACGCCTGGTTTCAACCATAGATGAAGCATCTTTGCAGCTGGAGATTTTGGAAGGCTAGTGTGAGCAACTTTTGGACAAAAGTGGTCTCTCAAGCTAAATTCAAGAACAGCAGAATCATTGCAATGTTCCTACTTTCAATGTTCCCCTCCACTTACATCTGAGTCATCGTTTTCTATAATGAACATCATCAAGAACCAGGATCGCTACAACAGAATATAGCCCCAACTTCCGAGGTATTGCTTCAGCCAGTCGCTATCACTTCTCTCATTGAATGGTGAGTGCATGTCAATTAACGCTGTTACACTTTGATCAAATTCTGATAAGGCTAATCATTGAATCTGCAATTAGGGAAAGTGAAGAGAAGAGATCCAGTCTGGAAGTGAGCAAGAACAGTTGACTTGGAGGCAGACATGAAGATCCATTTTTTGTTTGTTTGTTTGTTTAGTTGTTTTGTTTGTTTGTTCATTTGTTTATAATATTCAACAGGCAAAGTTTTTTAGTATCTGAATACAAAATGTTCATAATTGTTTGAATAAAACAGACTACTGAGTATTTATATTGTGTATAAAAACAACAACAACAATAATAATAATAGCAGAGTAAACATTTTAGTCATAACATTGTGGTCGGTGGCCCTTGGCTTTGTATAGTTGGCAGAATTTGGCCTTTGGTGAAAACTAATTGAGGAACCCTGCTTTAGATTCTTCTTGACTGAGTTGATTCGATGGCTCAATATCTCACATGATGACCTGTCTCACCGTAACAGAGATCCTACAGAGTAATCTCTGTCATGGCTCTGTCTGAGCCATAGCTTTGTGGGCAGCACATCAACATGAAGGCACAATTGCACCTCAGACAGCATGAGTTCCAGTCCCAGCTAAATGTACTTTCCTAAATGTTTCTCATGTGTCATTTGTATATACTTTTATTTCTCCTAAGGAATTTTAGGAGAAACATCTGAAACACTACTGATACTAAAATGAGAGATATATGAGAATCACAATTAAGTCTAAAGAGCTTAGAAAGAGCAACCACTGAGCAATAAAATATTTCAACTATTACTGCAAGCAGAAATTAAAGGGGCCAAGCACAACAGAGGCAAAATTAGTAGGTAAGCATGGCACGGAGCATCAGGTCAACTGACAATGAGTAGTTATAGCCATTTTAGGATGATTGTAGTTGAAATGGCTGACACATCATAAATACAACCACTAGTAATATGATTTAAAGAAGTGGTTGATTCTGATTTCACTTTTTTTTAAAAATTTTTTTACTTTAGTTAGTGTGTAACGTTGCTGTTTGTTTATAAACAATATCTGCAAATTTATGACACTGAAAGTTCAATGCAAACAGAGATATTGTCTTTTAAAATTATGAAGTGAAGTGACATGTGGCCAAGTATGGTTACCCATACTCAGAATTTGTGCTCTGCTTTTAACCCATCCAAGTGCGCACACACACAGCAGTGAACATACACACACCCAGAGCAGAGGGCAGCCATTTATGCTGCGGCGCCCGGGGAGCAGTTGGGGGTTTGGTGCTTTGCTCAAGAGAACGCTGGACATTCACTCCCCCTGGACAATCCCTGCCGGACCTGAGATTCGAACCCACAAGCCTTTGGGTTGAAAGTCTGACTCTCTATCCATTAGGCCACAACTGCCCCCTGGCAGTTTAATACCTACAGTTATGGCTGGTAAGGACTACGAGCTTCTTCCCGGGTTGGTGACACACAACGAAACCCTGAAATTTACATAAACCCCAGCCCCAGGAACATGCAAAAGAGGGGGCAAGGCCATGTTGCACTGCTTTAGAGAAGAGGAAGAATTGTTGCCATGCCATCAAACCTAGAGGGGAAAAAAAATCTATTCATATATGAATCGCGATTCTGTCTTCTAACGATTCTAATGGATTAACAAGTTTCGAAATCAATGTTCAAAATAAAGCAGCGGTTCTTAATCCTGTTCCTCGCGTCCCCCTGCTCTGCACATGCTCTGCTCTGCATCTCTCTCTCTCTCACCAGATTCAGATCATCAGCTCGTCAGCTCCATCAATTAACTGTGTTCCAACTATACACTTTATGTGTATAGACAGACAGATAGTTTTCCACATTGCTACGAGAAGCATTAAATATGTATATTAAATAGCATTAAATAGTATAAAACAAAAAGCAGCTGTGCAAATTTAGAACCCACCCCCTGGTAGACTTAAAAAAAAAAAAAAAGATAAAATAAAATAAAATAAATAATAATAATAATAATAATAATAATACATTAATTAATTAATATTAATAGATAAATAAATCAAAAATAATTTTTTACAAAGATTTTAGAAAAGATGACACAACATTAAAAGCTGAATGCCATAAATTTACAGTTTTCACATTAGATCCATGTGTACGAGAAGTTGAGAGTTCCATCGAGATAATGTCCAACAAATACATGGTCCAGGTTCGTTTGTCCATTGTGTGAGGAGGATTCCAGCGGTTGACTAGCAATTTTTTTGCTGCTGTGAGAGCAGCTAACAGTAAACATCTTTGTTGGATGGACAAGGTGAAGTCCCAAAAGTCATTCATGAAAAAATGGCGCAGAGTCAAACATATCTCAGTACCCAACAAATATGAAAGGTCCTGTAAGAGCTGAATCCAAAAAGGTGACAGAGAGGGGCACTCCCCCAAAAAATGCAAAAACATGCCTAAAGATCCTTGCGAACAGAGACTACACTTAGGAGAAGACGACAGATTCATATAAAAATGTTTCATTGGAGTCAAGTAAACCCAATGCAGCAATTTCCAATGTATCATTTGGTGATTTAGTAGACAATTTAAACATATCCCATACCTGATCCGAAAATAAAACATGCACATCCTCATTAAGATCCTTAGCCCAAACAGTTGTAATAGATAAAGGTTTGTATGAATGCTCCAGAAGAAAGAGATAGATGACTGAAGCAGAGGAGGGAGATTCCTCAAAAGGAAGGATTAGTTTGCGCAAGGGGTGAACAGGCAGTTGAGAGTTCCAAGGCACCCCATATGCCCGTAGGGCCGATCTAATGCGCAAATACATAAAAAAGGAGGTGCCTGGAAGATTATATTGAGTTTTGAGATTCTGGAAGGATTTTAAACCACTATCATCATATATATCTCTCAGAGTTTTTACTTTATTATGAGTCCATTGCAGACAATGAAATTGAGTACTGCCTGACAAAAGGTTATTATTGTGGAAAATAGGCGAATGCCTACGCCATATTGTAACTAGTTTTGAACATCTTTCGACATCCCTCCATGTGGAGAGGAGATGGGTTACAATGGGACCAAACCGAGATTTACACTGCCTAAGCGGAACCCCCCAAAAAACAAGATGCTTCAATACGCTTAACGCTTAAGATGCTTTATACGGATAAACAATAGATTCCTCAATTGCTCTCCAAGACACAGAAGTGTCAGGATCAAACCAAACTGATAAAGGGCAGAGGGAAAAGGCTTGAGCATACAGTCTAAAATTGGGGAAAGAAAGACCTCCATGTAATCTACATCGTTGTAAGGTAGTCAGTTTAATACGAGGACGTTTCCCATCCCATATATACGGTGAGACACATGCATCAAGTTTGTTCCAGTAGCCAACCGGTGGAGCGAGAGGAATCATGGAAGAAAATAAATTATAAATTAAGTAATAGCACAAATAAACACAGGCCTATAGCACAAAGATAGAATTGAAATTATGCTTTAGGTTTTTATGTTTGTAGATGTTCAGGTACAGAAAAAAAAAATTAAAAAATCACATATAAAATAACATTTGAATATTCTTCACTCTGTGTTGCACCTTGATTTTTCATAGCAATTTGAAATTAGAGACAGCCACTGCAATTTAATCATGGATTAATCCACAAAAAAAAAAAAAAAAAAACGTGCAAATTTGATTTATATTAGATTGTATAATTTCAAAATCTGACGCAATTTCACTCTCTGGCAGCAGGCGGCGCTCTTGGAACAGTGATACAGCATTTCCTTGGTTACTACTGCAAACACAGCAGCAGTCGATCAGTGCATCTGTACTCCGGTGTATAAATTCAATATACTGTAGATTAATCATTGTTAAAGTTACTTTCCAAGGGGGATATTTTGACATACTTTTGCATGTATTTGCCCGTTCAGGTCAAGAGACACGGCTGTCTGTGCGCGCGCTGTTCACACAACAGAACACAGCGCGGTGAGCGTGCAAGTACTGAAAGGAGTTGTCTTTTGTGCCCAAATGCTTTTTAATCAATTGAATTTATAAATTAACAAGGCTTAAAAACGCGTGCAAATGATAAAATTTAGTGACGACACTGCAGTGGCCCGATCGGGAAAGTGAAAAATCCGTCTACTGTCCCATGCTTCCTTCACGCTGGCCCTGGGCCATCGGGTAGTCCTTATTGTTGAGCCCTCCCATACGGAAAGGTAATATATTGAAGCCAAGGACACGAGGAGATGCGGAGACAAGGAACAAAGGACTTTAATGACTATTTACAACTTTACAATGACGATTCACTCAACTATGACATCTACAGCGAGACAATTCACTGACAACATAAGACCGAACACTGAGACAAGGAAACACAGGGCTTAAGAACACTGGGGAGACTAGATAATTAATAACACAGGGCTGGGGACTCATTAACTGATGAACAAGACAAACAAGGACAGGAACAGGAACTCCAAATAAGGCCACGAGAGGAGGGGAAACACAAGACGTAGAGACACAGTCTGACAAATATATTGAAATATATTTCGAAAATATATTTTAAAAATACATATGTTGCGTATGTGTGTTTACATAGGCTATTTCTGAAATTATATTCATGCCTCATGATTTTTAATCAATGTGTTTTTGCAATGCATTTTGTTTCTACACTACGTTTACCATTTTTAAAGCTATTATTATATTATATTATATTATATTATAGATCCTATATTCTCATTCAATTTAGGCTATTCTATTTATGTAAACGCTGCATAACTTTCATGTGTTTGATGGGCGCGCACGTTGAACATTCGAGGCACATTTATACTGGAGTGGAGGGAGTTTCCATGGAAACGGGGCAGCAACTCAGCTGACAAGTAGCAAAAAAACTCTGTCTCTCACTGTTGTTTTTACTGCTTTCAGGTAAGTTTAGTCCCTATAATTACACACATAATACATACAACTGTTCCTGACACTTTCTTACATGTAATTGACACGCTGCTGTTGAATATTTACTTTACAGAAATGGTTCAGTGTCATCGGAAAAAGTCCGTTAGCATCACAACCGTGAGCTAACTATAGAGGCTAACTGTAAGAGGTAAGCTAGCTATAGATTTGAGCTCTTATTTATGAAAGTTTGGGATTTTAATCACAGATTATGTGTAGTTGAGTGATTTTTATAGTTTTGTAAATGTTTTGCTGGCAATTTGTTAATGGATGAATTGAAATAAGCGAATTAATTTAACCTAAAAGTGTCAGGGCGCCGGTCTGATCTGGGTTTGTTTTTGTTGTGTCCTGGTTTGTCTGGAGCACATGGCTGTCAGATGGTATTTGTGTTTGCCATGTGCTCTATTGTCTATTGTTGCCCCGCCCCTCTTGTTACCTTATTATCTTGTTAGGGTTTACACCTGTTTTTAATCGTTAGTCACCCTTTATATTCCCCTGTTGTTTTCTGTCCTGTGCCAGATCGAATCTATGCTCCGTTGAGTTAACCTGGCTCTTGTCGCTGTTAATTGTTATCAAGCCCAGTCTTGCTTAGTTTCCTTTGCTTTTATTTCATACTTTTGACTTAGGGTTTTTCTTTTGATTAGAGGTCTGAGCTATCTAGTTCCTTGTTTTTTGAGCTCCTGCCTGTTAGTTTAGTTTTTCTTTTGTTTTTCCCCATTTGCTCCCCAGCTCCCTCTTTGGCTCTGGCTGCTGGACTCCCTACTGCCTGCCTCCTTCCTATCTCTTGCGGCCCAGCTCTGCCTGCTTCCTGGCCTTTCTAGTTCATCCCTCCAGCTGCTAAGCTACTTCAGTCTCGCCCACCTGCCCCAGGAGATCCCTATTAAGTCAGCTAGGCTTCTGCCTTCTCCCTCCTGGAACCACTCACCCACCCTCACCATTCCCTGTGCCCTGTTGTTCATTGGAGAGCTGATCGGTCTCGTAGATCTTGGACTGTTGCTCTCTGCCTATCACTCAGAAAACCCTTTCCTAGATGCCTCCTGCTGAGCTGTCTTTCTCTCCCACGGACCTGGCTGGAATCTCTCCTGGTTACCCTCTCAGACAGTGACTAGTTCCTGAGTTCCTGTTTTGTGTTTGAAACTCAATAAATTTCTGTTATCCCCGCAACTGATTCCTCTTCCTTTACCACCCTGACAGTTCGATCTGGCCAGCATGGAATCAGCGGGGTCTGACCAGATCCGGACAGCTGTCCTCCAGCAGGGGGTGCTGCTGGGTCAACATGCCACACGACTCACAGAAACTACCAGAGACATTGAGGTCATGTCCTCTCAAGTTGTTGAACTCACTAATCAAGTCAGGGAGTTGATGAGGGACCAGGACAGCCTTCGCACTGCAGCCACTGCCTCTGCTTCAGCTCCTGTTCATGCCCGGGCAGCTCCAGAACCTAGAGTGCCTACTCCGCCGCTTTATGATGGGGATCCTAGGGCTTGTCGCCCGTTCCTGTCCCAGTGTGCCATCACGTTTACCCTGCAGCCCACAACCTTTGCTTCGAAGCAGCAAAGGTGGCTTTTGTTATTACCCTACTCACTGGGAGGGCCCGAGAGTGGGGAACTACAGTCTGGGAAAAGCAAGCGCCTTACTGTGCCACATTTGAGCTGTTCCGTCAGGAGATGATCAAGGTGTTTGATCGATCAGTCGCTGGCAAGGAGGCAGCCAGTCAGCTAGTGAGACTGAGGCAGGGCGAGTCGTCAGTCACTGACTTTTCCATTCAGTTCCGGACATTGGCAGTGCTTTGTGGTTGGAATGAAGCAGCTTTGTGGGATGTTTTCAGAGAGGGGCTCAATCCTGAGATTCAGGACGAGATTGCTATCCATGACCTGCCGGCTTCATTTGATGACCTGGTGGATTTGGCGCTTCGCGTCGAGACACGCATCAATCTACACCGTCAACGGGTCATGACTCACCCTTCTTGGCCAATCCCTCGTCCTGTGGCCGAAGCTGCTACTGTTCACCCCGAGCCACTTCCTGAAGTGGAGCCTATGCAGGTGGGGCGTACCCGTCTGGCAGCGGAGGAGAAGCAGCGACGCCTCAACCAACGACTTTGTTTCTACTGTGGAAAATCTGGACATTTTGCTGCAGCATGTCCTTTAAAAGCCAGAGCTCGCCAGTAGATAGGGGAGTATTGGTGAGCGTCACCCCTGTATCCGATTCCCCTGTATTTCGTACCCAGCTGCCTGCCATTGTCAAGTGGGGGCCTTTTTCTAGACCATGCTCAGCCCTGGTGGATTCTGGGGCTGAGGGTAATTTCATTGATGCTACCCTGGTGGCTCGGTGGGGCATTCCCACCACCCCTCTCAAGAAGAAACTCCTTGCCAGGGCTCTCAACGGCACTATCCTCACCCAAGTTACTCACATCACTTCCCCAGTAAGTTTAACAGTTTCCGGCAATCATTGTGAGGAGATTGCGTTTTATCTCCTCGAGTCTCCCAGCACACCTATTGTGCTGGGGCACCCGTGGTTGGTTAAACACAGCCCTCACATTGGTTGGGCTGAGAATTCTGTGTTGGCATGGAGCTCATTTTGTCTTAAGTTTTGCCTAGGTGTCGCCTCGTCTGCTGGCATTTCTTGTTCTATGTGTATCCTGACCGGTGTTCCTGCTGAGTATCTCGATCTTCGAAGGGTCTTTAGCAAGTCTCGGGCGGCATCTCTCCCTCCTCACAGACCCTATGACTGTGCCATCGACCTTCTCCCAGGCACTTCTCCGCCTCGTGGTCGCCTTTACTCTCTCTCAGCGCCGGAGAGAGAGGCTATGGATAAGTATATCCAGGAGTCATTGGCAGCTGGCCTCATCCGTTCTTCCTCTTCTCCTGCAGGAGCGGGGTTCTTCTTTGTGGAGAAGAAGGATGGTTCCTTGCGCCCCTGCATCGATTATCGTGGGCTGAATGACATCACTGTAAAGAATCGGTACCCCCTGCCATTGATGTCCTCAGCTCCCGAGCTGCTGCAGGGAGCATGTATCTTCACAAAGTTGGACCTCCGCAATGCCTACCACTTGGTTCGGATAAGGGAAGGGGATGAGTGGAAGACAGCTTTTAACACCCCTACGGGGCACTTTGAATATCGGGTGATGCCCTTTGGGCTTACTAATGCCCCAGCTGTCTTCCAGGCCCTGATTAACGATGTGCTTAGAGACATGATCAATCGATTTGTCTTTGTGTACCTTGATGACATTCTAATTTTTTCTTCGTCATTGCAGGTACACACTCAGCATGTCCGTCAGGTGCTGCAGAGGTTACTTGAGAACCAGCTGTATGTCAAGGCGGAGAAGTGCATATTCCACGCAGACTCAGTTCCGTTCCTGGGACAGATAATCTCGGCGGAGGGGGTTAAGGTAGATCCTGCTAAGGTAAGGGCCGTCTCTGAGTGGCCAGTCCCCGACTCTCGTAGAGCATTGCAGCGGTTTCTGGGATTCGCCAATTTTTATAGGTGCTTCATCCGGAACTACAGTCAAACTGCTGCTCCTTTAACTGCTCTAACCTCCACTTGTGTTCCTTTCAGGTGGACGGAGCAGGCACAGGGGGCTTTTACGAAACTTAAATCATGTTTCACGTCTACACCTGTCTTGTCTGTTCCAGACCCTGGTCTGCAGTTTATTGTGGAGGTTGATGCTTCTGAGGTCGGGGTTGGGGCGGTCCTCTCTCAGCGATTTCCCCCCCCTTGATGGGAAGGTGCACCCATGTGCATACTTCTCGCACCGCCTGAGCCCGGCAGAACGGAACTATGATGTCGGTAACCGTGAGCTGCTTGCGGTTAGGCTGGCACTGGGTGAGTGGCGACACTGGCTGGAGGGGGCGGCGGAGCCCTTCTTGGTCTGGACGGATCATAAGAACCTTGAATATATCCGTTCGGCCAAGAGGCTGAACTCTCGGCAGGCCAGGTGGGCTCTCTTCTTTGATCGGTTCCGTTTCACCCTCTCGTATAGGCCTGGGTCCAAGAATATCAAGCCGGATGCTCTGTCTCGTCTCTTTGCCAGTCCGGGGAGCGGGCGCCGCCCGACACCATTTTGCCCCGGGGTGTCGTGGTGGCGGCCGTTTCCTGGGGTATTGAGAGGCGGGTCAGGGAGGCCTTGCGGGGGGTGGAAGTTCCGAGAGGCTGCCCTACTGGTCTGTTGTTTGTTCCAGGTCCATTGCGTCCATCAGTCCTTGAGTGGAGTCATTCTTCTAGGCTGGTCTGCCATCCAGGGGTGCGGAGGACGTTGGCTTCTGCCCGCCAGCGCTTTTGGTGGCCTTCACTGCCCCATGATGTCAGACAGTTTGTGGCTGCTTGCTCGGTTTGCGCCCAGAACAAGACTTCTAACAAGCCTCCCATTGGTCTGCTGCGGCCTTTGCCGATCCCCACCCGCCCTTGGTCCCATATTGCCCTGGACTTTGTCACTGGCCTCCCCTCTTCCAGGGGCAATACCGTGATTTTGACAGTTGTGGACCGCTTTTCTAAGGCAGCTCACTTTATTCGCCTACCTAAATTGCCCTCTGCTAAGGAAACTGCTCTGATGGTAGTCGATCACGTCTTCAGGATTCATGGTCTTCCAAAAGATGTGGTGTCTGACAGGGGGCCCCAGTTCATTTCCCATTTTTGGAAGGAGTTCTGTCGTCTGATCGGATGCTTCTTCGAGTCTGTCGTCAGGATTTCATCCACAGACCAATGGGCAGTCCGGCGAGCCAACCAGGATTTGGGCGGATGCTCCGCTGTCTGGCATCACACAATCCCGCCTCCTGGAGCCAGCAGCTCACCTGGGCAGAGTATGCCCATAATACACTTCCTGTGGCGGCCACTGGTATGTCCCCTTTTCATAGTTCTATTGGTTATCAGCCTCCTCTGTTTGCTTCACAGGAACCTGATGCCGCAGTCCCCTCTGCCCAGGCCTTTGTCCAGAGGTGCAGACGCACATGGGATAGAGCCAGGAAGGCGCTCATTCTGGCGGGGAGACGTGCCAAGGTGGCAGCTGATCGTCGTCGGACTCCTGCACCCAAGTATGTTTGTGGGCAGAGGGTATGGCTTCCCACTAAGGACCTGCCCCTTAAGGTGCCAGCACGCAAGCTGGCACCCAGGTTCTTAGGGCCATACCGCATTACCAAAGTCTTAAGTCCGGCGGCGGTGCGGCTCAGGCTCCCATCTGTCTTTGCTCGTGTCCACCCTGTCTTTCATGTGTCTCGTGTCAAGCCTGTCATTTCTTCCCCTTTGAACCCTGGTGTGTCTGCTCCTTCCCCCCCCTCCCCGTCTCATGGACGGTTCCCCTGTGTTTTCTGTTAGGAGGCTGTTGGACGCCAGAAGGCATGGTAGGGATACCAGTACCTTGTGGACTGGGAAGGGTGCAGTCCTGAGGAGAGGTGTTGGGTGCCGTCTCGGGATATCTTGGACCACTCCTTGATCGAGGATTTCCACCGTCAACAGGCCTCCTCTGTTCATGGGCGCCGGGGTCGCTCCTGGAGGTGGGGGTACTGTCAAGGCGCCCGGTCTGATCTGGGTTTGTTTTTGTTGTGTCCTGGTTTGTCTGGAGCACATGGCTGTCAGATGGTATTTGTGTTTGCCATGTGCTCTATTGTCTATTGTTGCCCCGCCCCTCTTGTTACCTTATTATCTTGTTAGGGTTTACACCTGTTTTTAATCGTTAGTCACCCTTTATATTCCCCTCTTGTTTTCTGTCCTGTGCCAGATCGAATCTATGCTCCGTTGAGTTAACCTGGCTCTTGTCTCTGTTAATTGTTATCAAGCCCAGTCTTGCTTAGTTTCCTTTGCTTTTATTTTATACTTTTGACTTAGGGTTTTCTTTTGATTAGAGGTCTGAGCTATCTAGTTCCTTGTTTTTTGAGCTCCTGCCTGTTAGTTTAGTTTTTCTTTTGTTTTTGTTTTTCCCCATTTGCTCCCCAGCTCCCTCTTTGGCTCTGGCTGCTGGACTCCCTACTGCCTGCCTCCTTCCTATCCCTTGCGGCCCAGCTCTGCCTGCTTCCTGGCCTTTCTAGTTCATCCCTCCAGCTGCTAAGCTACTTCAGTCTCGCCCACCTGCCCCAGGAGATCCCTATTAAGTCAGCTAGGCTTCTGCCTTCTCCCTCCTGGAACCACTCACCCACCCTCACCATTCCCTGTGCCCTGTTGTTCATTGGAGAGCTGATCGGTCTCGTAGCTCTTGGACTGTTGCTCTCTGCCTATCACTCAGAAAACCCTTTCCTAGATGCCTCCTGCTGAGCTGTCTTTCTCTCCCACGGACCTGGCTGGAATCTCTCCTGGTTACCCTCTCAGACAGTGACTAGTTCCTGAGTTCCGGTTTTGTGTTTGAAACGCAATAAATTTCTGTTATCCCCGCAACTGATTCCTCTTCCTTTACCACCCTGACAAAAAGTATGCACTGTACTGTTAATCCACAGTGTTGGGCAAGCTACTTGGAAAATGTAGTGAGCTAAACTAACACTCCTCATTAAATGAAGCTTCACTACACTAAAGCTACAGCCCTGAGAAATGTAGCAAGCTAAGCTACAACAAAATGGCAAAAGTAGTTTACTACATCTTAGCTATTTAAAAAAAAAAAAAACTTTTTCATATTGAACCAAAATCATACCAATTCGATGCTCTCTCGGTGATCAATAAAACTGTCAGTCAAGCAGATAGACAGGCATAATAGTTCAGTTTAATTGTTTATTCAACAACTGTTCCAAACCAATTTGGCAACAAAAATCACTATCATGTACAGGGCCGGATTTACTGTACCTCATATTGTGACATAGGCGAAATACATTTTTGCACTCGGCCAGAAACTTCCTATTGTTGGTATTGTGGCTTTATTGTATACAGATACATTTATATAAATGGTAACACTTCACAATAAGGTTCGTAACATTAATTAACTAGTGTAGTTAACATGAAATAAGAATGAACAATACTTCTGCAGCATTTATTAATGTTAATTTGAACATTTACTAATACATTATTACAGTTTTTCGCAGTTTTTTTGGTGCATTTCTTAGATCAGAAATGAAATTCTCAAAACTACTTGTTCAACCTCCACATCATCTAGTCACTTGTGCACATCATAAGAGCAGTTTCTCATTCTTTTGAACAAGTTGCAGTTGCTACATTCATGCAATCGATTATGTACATTTGTCTGCGTTTTCCTACATTATCAGTTACTAATGTCATGTTGCTCAAAATGTATTATGTCTGAGTTCGATTGCTTCAGTCTGTTGTGCTGCTGAGAGGTTTGTGTTTGTAGCTCCGTGTACCTTCGCTTTTTATTGAATCTCTACCTTAACTTCAATCCCTTTTGTCTAAAGTGATAATATATAACTTAATTCCCACCATATTTCTGGTGTTATCTTTCAAACTAATCTAACTAATTTGATCGTTCGCCTTTAAAAACTGCGAGTGCAGCTTGTTAGCCCGTTAGCTTGTCACTCGCGGTTCCATTTGCATTTCTATTCGCGCCTATTATTATTTTATTTTTTAAATAAAATTTAGCTCCGTTTTTCACGAGCTCATCAAACAACAGTGGTAAGTGGTAAGTTAAGTTGGTATCATTCATCAATCACGGTGAGTAATGGCTTCTTCTCCTGCTATTGTTGTTTGCACTGTCTGCCACATGTATAGTTTATCTGTCTCTGTCAGCAGCGAGGGATTCACATGTGATAAATGCAGGGAAATAGTTAGGCTGACAGAGAAGGTTTTAGAACTAGAGACACGCATCCAAACTTTAGTTGAGGACAGTAAGAATGTGAGGGCTGTAGATACTGCTTTGGATGCGACTAGTTCAGGGAGTCCTGTACATTGTTCGGTTTCGGTTGAGCCCGTGCAGCAGGGCAACTGGGTGACAGTGAGGCGGCATAGTCGCGGGTCAAAACACCACTCTTCCGTTCGATCAGAACATCAAACAGGTTCTCCCACTCGGTGACGCACCCACTGAGAAACTGATGAAAGTGCTCTAGTTATTGGCGATTCTATTATGCGGAACGTGAAAATAGAGACACCAGCCACCATAGTCCATTGTTTACCAGGAGCCAGAGCGCCTGACATCTTGGCAAATTTAGAAGTGCTGACTAATGCTAAACGTAAATTCAGTAAGATTGTTATCCACGTCGGCGCAAATGATGTTCGACTTGCCAGTCGGAGATCACCAAAAATAATGTTAAAGAGGTGTGTGAACTTGCAAGTACGATGTCAGACACTGTAATATGCTCTGGTCCGCTCCTGCTTACCGGGTGATGAGATTCATAGCAGACTGTCGTCACTTAATGGCTGGATGTCTAAGTAGTGCCCGCAAAATAACATAGGCTTTATAGACAATTGGAAGAATTTTTGGGGCAGACCTGACCTGTTGAAAAGAGATGGTGTTCATCCCTCCTGGGGTGGTGCCACTCTTCTCTCTAGAAATATGGCACATAGTCTTAGAGTTTGTACTTGACTAACTGGAGCCCAGGTCAGGAAGCAGACAGACTGGCTAAACCGATCGTCTGCTAGCCGCCTCACGTCGCCAAAGTCAGTTAACTCTCAGCACATAGAGACTCTTTCACCTAGATATCACTCTATAGAGACTGTGTCTGTTCCCCGAACTAGAAAATACAGAAAACATCCAAACCAAAGTAATAGTAACAATTTAATTGATGTTCAACAAATAAAAAAACGATATAATACAGATAAACACATGATAAAGCTTGGCTTAATGAATATTAGATCCCTTTCTTCAAAAGCACTTTTTGTAAATGATATGTTCACTGACCATAAACTAGATGTGCTTTGTCTGACAGAAACCTGGCTAAAACAAGATGATTACATTACTTTAAACAAGTCTACACCCCAAGATTACTGTTACAAACATGAACCGCGTCCAAAAGGTAAAGGGGGAGGTGTTGCTACAATTTATAGAAATATTTTCAGTATCTCTCAGAGGTCGGGTTTCAAGTATAATTCGTTCGAAGTAATGGTGCTTCATATAACGTTATCCAAAGAAACAAGTGTTAATGATAAATCCCCTGTGATGTTTGTACTGGCTACTGTATACAGGCCACCAGGGCACCTTACAGACTTTATTAAAGAATTTTCTGATCTTCTATCGGAGTTAGTACTGACTGCAGATAAAGTCCTAATCGTCGGTGATTTTAATATCCATGTTGATAATGAAAGAGATTCGTTGGGATCAGCATTTATAGACATTCTAAACTCAATTGGTGTTAACCCTCTAAGCGCCAAAGTCGCAAAATTGCGACAAGACGTTATACTTCATTAAACAGACTGTAGTTCCTAATATGGTGTAGTATCTCATTTGTATTCCCTACCACTAGATGGCAGACATGTAGTACTTCGATTCTAGACCAAAATTGTTCGAGGAAATAGCAGAGCAAGTAAGCTATCGTGTCATTGATGCGGAAGCAGTTCAGTTCTTAGCGTCTGAGTAAATTGTGAGATTTGTGAGAGAAAATCGCCAAATGGCTAATAAAAAGTTGTACTGTGAGGACGTGTTGCAAATGTTATTCGCCTATTCTGACTCTGAAGGGGAATATTTGCCTTTGGAAATGACGATCGGCCGTCTAATGATCGCGCATCTCCCGGTACATATTTGCATGCGCAATGGCGCCGCCGTAAATGGCGAGAGTGTTCACAAAGCACCATCAAGTGATAATTTCGAGCCTTGCCCAACGGGGATGAGGGTGGCAGGGGTGGACATGGTCTTAGTGTCCATAGGAGAGGCATCGCGTTGCTGATGGTCGGCCAGACTGCGACTTTTTTTCTGATCGCGCGTGCTCAAAGGGCCGCCGGCAGACAGTACAGGTGCAGTCAGTGAGGGGTAGGTCTGTGCGCTGTGCCATGCAATGAGAGGTGTCATACTCTCAAGAACTATAAACTGTCACCTAGATACCTGATTGGGCAGATAGCTGGTCAACTGATAAAAAAAATAGGTACATGTATTTTACTATGGCACAGTAATATAGTAATAATTTACTACTTTCTCCTGTTTTACTGTTGATTTCCTCTTTTCATGATCATTTGGAATGAGGATAAAAAGAAAAAACAAAACAAAAAAAACATGCAAATAAGTTCAAACATCCATTCAATATCTATTATTTCCTGAATATTACTGATGAACTGATCAAAAAGTAGGCTACTGTTCACATGCGTTTTACACATAGTATAGTAATATAGTAATAATTTAGTACTTTCTCCTGTTTTATTGTTGGTTTCCTCTTTTCCTGATCATGTGGAATGAGGATAAAAAGACAAAAAAAACACTAAAAAAAACATGCAAATAAGTTCAAATATCAATTCAATATCTACTATTTCCTGAATATTATGAAATTCAAGAGGACCGCCCCCTGATGACATCATCATATGCAAATTAGATGAGTATATTTACACCCCACATAAACTTTAGGTCATGCCCAACATTTTTCTAATTTACAGTAGATCTCTATCTTTAAACCCTTTCAAGCTACAAGCTTTTGAAATCTTGATGTCAAAATCCAGCATTTTTTCAAAAAAACCCTGGCGCCTAAAGGGTTAAACAACACGTGTCAGGACCTACTCATTGTCGAAATCATACTCTAGATTTAATACTGTCACATGGAATTGATGTCAGTGGCGTTGAAATTTTACAGCAGAGCGATATCTCAGATCATTATCTAGTCTCCTGTATATTCCATATAGCTAAAGCTGTAAAGCCAACTTCTTGTTACAAATATGGTAGAACCATCACTTCTACCACAAAAGACTGCTTTATAAATAATCATCCTGACTTATCTCAGTTCCTCAGTATATCCAATAGCTCAGAACAACTTGATGATGTAACAGGAACTATGGACTCTCTCTTTTCTAGCACTCTAGATGCGGTTGCTCCTTTACGCTTAAGGAAGATTAAGGATAAGAGTCCAACACCGTGGTATAATGAGCACACCCGCGCCCTAAAGAGAGCAGCCCGGAAAATGGAGCGCAGCTGGAGGAAAACTAAATTAGAGGTATTTCGTTTAGCTTGGCGGAAAGTACCCTATCCTACAGAAAAGCATTAAAACTGCTAGATCTGATTACTTTTGTCTCTTCTAGAAGAAAACAAACATAACCCTCGGTATTTATTCAATACAGTAACTAAATTAACGAAAAATCAAGCATCAACAAGTGTTGGCATTTCCCAAGAGCATAGCAGTAATGACTTTATGAACTACTTCACTTCCAAGATCGATACTATTAGAGATAAAATTGTATCCTTGCAGCCGTCAGCTACAGTATCGCATCAGATAGCGCACTATAGATCCCCTGAGGAACAATTTCATTCATTCTCTACTGTGGGAGAGGAAGAATTGTATAAACTTGTTAAATCATCTAAACCAACAACATGTATGTTAGACCCGATTCCATCTAAACTACTAAAAGAGCTGCTTCCAGAAGTCATAGATCCTCTTTTGGCTATTATTAATTCATCATTGTCATTAGGATATGTCCCCAAAACCTTCAAATTGGCTGTTATTAAGCCTCTCATTAAAAACCACAACTTGACCCCAAAGATCTAGTTAATTACAGACCGATCTCAAATCTCCCTTTTCTGTCAAAGATACTAGAAAGGTAGTATCCTCACAATTATATTCCTTCCTAGAGAAAATGATATCTGTGAGGAATTCCAGTCAGGATTTAGATCGTATCATAGTACTGAGACTGCTCTCATTAGAGTTACAAATGACCTGCTTCTATCATCTGATCGTGGTTGTATCTCTTTATTAGTTCTACTGGATCTTAGCGCTGCGTTCGACACTATCGACCACAACATTCTTTTGAATAGACTACAAAACTTTGTTGGCATTAGTGGAAGTGCCTTAGCATGGTTCAAATCGTACTTATCTGACCGCCATCAGTTCGTAGCAGTGAATGAAGAGGTATCATATCGATCACAAATTCAGTATGGAGTACCTCAAGGCTCAGTACTAGGGCGTTACTTTTCACGCCTATATGTTACCCTTGGGAGATATTATCAGGAGACATGGTGTTAGCTTTCACTGTTATGCTGATGATACTCAGCTCTATATTTCTTCGCGCCCGGTGAAACACACCAAATTGAGAAACTAACGGAATGCATAGTCAATATAAAAACTGGATGACGGTAATTTTTACTGCTAAATTCTGAAAAACAGAGGTGTTAATTATCGGACCTAAAACCCCACATGTAATAACCTAGAACATTATCTAACACTTGACGGCTGCTCTGTCAATTCTTCTTCATCAGTCAGGAACCTAGGTGTGCTGTTCAATAGCAATCTGTCATTTGAAAGCCATGTTTCTAGCATCTGTAAAACTGCATTTTTTCATCTCAAAAGCATATCTAAATTGCGACCAATGCTCTCTACGTCAAATGCAGAAATGTTAATTCATGCGTTTATGACCTCAAGGTTAGACTATTGTAATGCTTTATTGGGTGGTTGATCTGCACGCTTGATCAACAAACTACAGTTAGTCCAAAATGCAGCAGCTAGAGTCCTTACTAGAACCAGGAAATATGATCATATTAGCCCGGTTCTGTCAACACTGCACTGGCTCCCTATCAAGCATCGGATAGATTTTAAAATCTTGTTAATTACTTATAAAGCCCTGAATGGTTTAGCTCCTCAGTACTTGAGCGAGCTCTTATCGCATTATAGTCCTCCATGTCCGCTGCGTTCTCAAAACTCCGGCCGTTTGATAATACCTAGAATATCAAAATCGACTGCGGGCGGCAGATCCTATTCCTATTTAGCACCCAAACTCTGGAACAGTCTACCTAACACTGTTCGGGAGGCAGACACACTCTGTCAGTTTAAATCTAGATTAAAGACCCATCTCTTTAGCCTGGCTTACACATAACACATTAATACGCTTCTATTATTCAAATCCGTTAAAGGATTGTTAGGCTGCATTAATTAGATCAACCGAAACCAGGAACACTCCCCATAACACACGATGTACTCTTTACATCGTAAGTTGAATGGCATCTACGCTAATATTTGTCTGTTTCTTTCCTAGTCTGTTTCTCAGTCCGTATCCGATCAGATGGTGGATCAGCACCAAGAGATGTCTACAGCCCTGATCGTCAGCGGAGACCAGGACACCCAGATGACCCCCAGAGATATATCCCCAGATATATCAACCAAAAATAACAAAATAACTAAAATATAATAAAATAACTAACTACATAATACTACTATTGTTAGAAATTGCAACAAATTAAAATAGAAATATAAACTTTTGAACTGCGGGTTTCGTCTGGTCAGAGGATAACTGGCCCCCCGACTGAGCCTGGTTTCTCCCAAGGTTTTTTTTCTCCATTCTGTCACAGAGGGAAACTGAGCTAGACAATGACATCTCTGAATTCAATAATGAAATGCCTTTAACTGAAAATTGAAAATTGAGTGTTTAATCTTATCATTATACATTACTGACACTCTATCCTCCAATTTGATACTGTTAAGTGCTTTGACACAATCTGTATTGTAAAAGCGCTATATAAATAAAGGTGACTTGACTTCCATCCACGCTGTGCACAAGCTCTGTTCTGTTTATGTGACTTCTCATTAAACTGTTGTATATCCGCTATTGAATCCTCCTCTCTTGATTTCATAACAGAAGGATCTGATCATCAATGGATTCAGCGCAAGCTCTAGCCATTCAAGGATGCCTTGAAAACAACAACGCGCGATTGGATCGTCAGGATGAGCAAATGCTCGCGACTGGACGAGCCGTGCAAGCGTTAGTGGCGCAGGTGTCCGAGCTCACCACTCAACTTCAACAACTGAGGATGCCCGCTGTGCCACCCCCACCGCCTGTTCCCCCGATTCCTCTTAACAGCGTGACTCCACGCGAGCCGCGTTTGCCGACACCGGATGCATACCACGGTGAGCCCAACCTGTGTCAAGCTTTTCTCGTAAAATGCTCAATGTTTTTCTCCCTGCAACCACAGACTTTCACCGCAGAGGAGTCGAAGGTGGCGTTAGTTCTCACCCTGCTGTCTGGGAAGGCGGCTTTATGGGGAACGGCGGTGTGGGAGAATCGTCATTCCTGCTGTTCCTCGTTCCACGCACTTTCTGAGGAAATGAAGAGGGTCTTCGATCAAGCGGTGGTCGGGCGCGAAGCGGCACGCCGGCTGGCCGATCTCCGTCAGGGTGAAAGAGCTGTCTCGGACTTTTCCATCGAGTTTCAAACCCTGGCGGCCGAATGCAAGTGGAACGAGGAGGCACAGTGGGACATGTTACTGCATGGGTTGGCTGACCGGGTCCAAAAGGAAATATTCACTTTGGAGTTGCCCACCAGCCTGGATGGACTGATTGATTTAGCCCTCCGTGTGGATTTACGGTTACAGCAACATGGCCTGCAAGTTCGTCATCAGCTGTCGCCAGTAGTTCCTGATTATTTCCTGGTCGAGTCTGGACGCACGGTCAGCCACTTGTCTGACAGCGAACCCATGCAGGTTGGTAGAGCTCGGCTTTCCCGGGAGGAGAGAGAGCATCGACGAGCTAGAGGATTATGTCTGTACTGTGGGGCGTCGGGGCACTTCCTGGCAGTATGCCCAGTAAAAGGGCAAGTCCGGCAGTAGATTTGAGGTTACTGTCGGGTGGAGTATCGTTGAACCAACCCTCAACCACCACACTCCTCCCGGTAAGACTGCAATGGGCGGCCGGAAGACATGACTGTTCGGGGGCTGAAGGGAATCTCATGGACCGTACTTTGGCTCTCCAGCTCCACATTCCCACAGTCTCGCTCCGCCACAAGGTCTCTGTCAGTGCACTTAACGGACAATCCCTTCCCGACATCATTCACTCCACTATACCTGTTACACTCATCACGTCAGGTAACCATACAGAGACAATATAATTTTTATTGACGGATTCACCCATGACCCCGGTTGTGCTGGGCCATCCCTGGCTCGTCCGACACAACCCTAGAGTGGATTGGGGCCAGAGTTCCATCTCTGCGTGGAACGAAAACTGTTATGCTTCTTGTCTTGTGTCTGCTTGTTCTCCTGTGTCTTGTGTTTTGTTGCAGGACGAGGCGGTGAATCTGTCAAACGTGCCCGAGGAGTATCTCGGCCTGAAGGAAGTGTTCAGTAAGTCCAGGGCTGCTTCTCTCCCTCCACATCGTCCCTATGACTGTGCCATTAATCTAGTTCCAGGTACGTGTCCGCCTAAGGGCAGGTTATACTCTCTTTCGGTTCCTGAAAGGGAGGCCATGGAGAAATATATTTCTGATTCTCTAGCAGCCGGGATCATTCGCCCGTCGTCTTCTCCAGCGGGGGTAGGTTTTTTTCTTCGTTGCGAAGAAGGATGGCTCTCTGCGACCTTGTATTGATTACCAGGGCTTGAACAACATCACGGTAAAGAATACCTATCCTTTGCCGTTGATGTCTTCAGCGTTCGAGAGGTTGCAGGGAGCATCCATCTTCACCAAATTAGATTTACGTAACGCCTATCATTTGGTTCGCATAACGGAGGGGGATGAGTGGAAAACTGCCTTTAATACCCCCAGGGGGCACTTTGAGTATCTGGTCATGCCGTTTGGGTTGTCCAACTGTCCCGCAGTTTTCCAAGCACTCGTTAATGACGTGCTGAGAGACATGGTAGATCAGTTCATATATGTTTACCTGGATGACATATTGATTTTTTCTTCGTCTCTCCAGGAACATGTGCAGCACGTCAAGCGAGTGCTCCAGAGACTGCTTGAGAATGGGCTTTTTGTCAAGTGAGAAGTGCGCGTTCCATGCACAGTCGGTTCCCTTTTTAGGGTACATTATCTCGGTCGAGGGAATTCGCATGGACCCCGATAAGGTTAAGGCTGTGGTGGATTGGCCAACCCCTGATTCCCGTAAGGCCCTGCAGAGGTTTCTGGGGTTCGCCAATTTCTACCGACGTTTCATTCGTAATTTCAGCCAACTAGCCGCTCCTCTGACGGCCTTGACCTCCCCCATGACGGCGTTCAGGTGGTCCAGTGCAGCTGAGGCTGCATTTACCAAATTGAAACGCCACTTCGTTTCGGCGCCCATTCTGATCGCCCCTGATCCTACACGTTAGTTTGTGGTGGAGGTCGACGCATCAGAGGTGGGGGTAGGCACGGTGCTGTCCCAGCGGGCTTCCTCGGACGATAAGATGCATCCCTGCGCTTTTTTCTCCCATCGATTGTCCTCTGCCGAACGTAACTACGACATTGGTAACAGAGAGTTGTTGGCGGTTAAGTTAGCATTGGAGGAATGGTGTCACTGGTTAGAAGGGTCGGGGGTACCTTTTGTCGTCTGGACCGATCATAAGAACTTGGAATACATCAGATCTGCTAAACGCCTCAACTCCAGGCAGGCTCGGTGGGCACTTTTTTTCGGTCGTTTTGATTTTTCACTGTCGCACCGCCCAGGTTCCAAGAACATCAAACCCGATGCGCTGTCTCGTATTTTTGATCTTTCGGAACGCCCGTCGTCTCCCGAGTGCATACTACCTGAGAGACTCATTGTCTCTACGCTCACTTGGGAGATCGAATCGAAGGTTCGCACAGCCTTAGAAGGGGTAACGCCTCTGCCTGGATGCCCACCGAACCGATTATTTGTGCCGGAGAGGTTACGGTCCGACGTTATTGGGTCTCGTAGATGGGGAACCAACGTATTCGGTCAATCGTATTCTGGACTCGAGGCGGAGGGGACGCGGATTCCAGTATTTGGTGGACTGGGAGGGTTACGGTCCGGAGGAGAGAAGTTGGGTTCCTGCCAGGGACATCCTGGATCACTCCTTTATTGATGATTACAATCTACGGGTAAGGTTGGCTGGGAGCGCCAGGGGGCGCTCCTAGGGGAAGGGGTACTGTCACGGTTGATAGAATCATTGTCTCGTCCTTGATTGTCTGTTGTGGTGTGCTGTGAGTGTGTCCGAGCTCGTGATTACGGGCTGATCAGTCCCAGCTGTGGCTCATTACTGGAGCTATTTAAGATCAGCTAACGCTCCTCTCTGTCAGATCCTCACAGTTTCTCAGCGTTCCGGTCCCGCACGTTCTGTCTTCTGGTGTGTTCCCGTCTCTGTCTGGTGTCGGAAGATTTCTCAGCTGGACTTGGCTGCCCATTGCGTCCCTGCGCCGGTCTTCCATCCACGCTGTGCACGAGCTCTGTTCTGTTTATGTGACTTCTCATTAAACTGTTGTATATCCGCTATTGAATCCTTCTCTCTTGATTTCATAACAGATTCTAGTTCTTTTTGTTTCGGTTTTTCTGAAGGAGAGAGGCATATGAAATTGAGTTATTCCTTATAAATCCTTTAACTGCATTCCAAAGTGTTCGCGGATCATCCACTGAACCTTGGTTAATTTCGATAAACTTAGCAAATTTATTTCTGAATTGACTGCAAAAGTTTTCATCCTGTATCAATTTAGGGTTAAATCGCCATCTAGTGGCACGAGATGGCCGAGGGATCAAAGATAATGTGCACAAATTTCCATCATGATCCGACAGAGATAAGGAAGATAAAGAAGTAGAAATTAAAATATAGTCAATTCGTGAATAGGATTTATGAGTAGCAGAAAAGAAAGTGAAAGACTTAGCAGAAGGATTTAATAAACACCAACTATCCACCAATGAGAATAGGATATGCGACATTACAGAATTTGTATCTGCACTCATTACAATTTCAAAATCCGAAAATTTCAAGAGATGGGTTGACAAAACAGAGAAAAAAAGTAGGGTCAGGAGAAGGGGCATAAACTGAAAGAAATACAATATTCCTATTCTCCACTATTGTTTTTATATGTTATTCTACCGTCTGTATCACAACCTTTATCTAAAATACTAATATTTAAAGTCTGCACCAATATTAGGACACCCTTGGTTTTAGTACCCGAAGATGAGTGAGATACCACTTCATAAAACTTATTATTACACCTGTGTATATCCTCCTCTTTCAAATGGGATTCTTGAACTAACACTATATCAATCTTTCTTCTTCGCAAAAAAATCCAGAAAACCTGTACGTTTGTGAGGGCCATTTAGGCCATTAATATTACAACTCAGAATATTAAGGCCAGTCATAGGTATCGAACAAAATTACTGCATAATAAGACAAAATACAAGTTTGAAAATAAAACCAGTTGAGTCTACCTTTAAACAACCCCACATCCTGTTGGAATTTTATTTTTAATGGAATGGAATTATATTTATCATGTCATATATTATTGTTTGTAACCCTCATAGTCTTTTGTTCTTACTTTGTCTTTGTAATTGTATTTGTTGTTCTGTTGTTGCATAATAAAACAATTAAATAAATAAAGAGGGTGCATCCTGAATTGGTTCAGCCTTCGTCGCACTGCTGTGACGCAATCACACTTCAAATACGCACTCCGGAGTCCACGCACTTCAGTTTGGGACACAGCTATTGAATTTGAAGTGCGATTGTGTCACAGCGGCACGATGAAGGCCCTGTCCCAAATGGCACCCTAAACCCTCGCGGTCTTCCTCTGAGTCGCATTTTCGTGACGTAATGCCGCTTTGACTGTCGGGTAGAAGTCTGCTGCGGAGCTCGCCCCATTGCGGCCTTGGCAGAAGTGCGTATCGAGGGCGCATTGCTGCCGCAAAGGGGGCGCTCACGATGACCCTTTTGAACACTAAAATAACAAATGGGACATCCTATGGTCTCGTGGACTTAACAGACACACGCACGCGGCGGCCATTGTAAGTCCACAAGACCGAAAGTGCACATGAAGTGTTCCATTTGGGACAGGGCCGAAGGCTGTCCCAATTCAGGATGTACCCTCCGAAACTGCATTCCAAGGCCGATTGCGTCACCGCGGCGAGAAGAAGGCTGACGTAATTCGAAAGCGACTTCAAATGCACCCTCCGTTTCCCAGGAAAATGAAGTGTACATCTGATGGACACTTTGCACCCTACCATATCCCAGAATCACTTGCGCACAGATGATGATGGAATTTATATTCAAAGAACATGGAGGATGACAGTTCTGTGGGGGAATTCACATTGAAATGTAAGTATTGTGTTTTCATTTACTCAAATACCTAGCGAAACAAGTGTTAAAAGCCAGGGTTTTTTTTTTTTTAACACAAAGCCCACAAACAATAAGACAATGCAAGATATGTCTACAAATGCACTTCAGTATTTTGTATGCATGTCCTGCTGTGTCATATTTTCTAATGTTAAGATTGCAAACCTGTCTTTATATTTTTCATAAGTGTTTCCATTTTTTCTTGTTTTAGGTCTATTCTGGAGAAAATGAGCCTGCTGGGGAAAGACTTAAAAAATACAAAGTAAGTATCAGTGAATCCACGCAGTCTCTGCCTCCACCGTCACCACAATCATCAGTCATCACTTACACCAGATCACACTCACCTGAATTCTGATTACTTGCACCTGCCATCTTCAATCAAGCCACCTTTAAGAACACGCTCCTCACAGTCACTCATCGTCTGGTCTACTGTTCACATCCATGAACTATACCAGACTCCTTGTATGCTACTTACCTGTGTTACGAATCCCTAGATCTAGTTACGATCCTCCTACTCCGTGCTTCCTCGTTACTGGCCAGCAATCTCCGACGAACCTGCAAAGACATATATCCTTCAGTACTCAGCTAAGAACCCTTGAACTGACTCTAGTGCTACTAACTCACCTGTTATTGAACCTGACGATCTGCTTTCCCCATTCTATCAATAAACCATTCCTGTTCATTCACTTACCTGTTGTCTCTGGCTTGATCTGTGACAGTAAGCAAGTTAATAGAAACATTTTTGCTGAAATTCATTGTGCTGTTGTGAACAGGCATGGTTTATTTGCTCTGCCTTAGGATTGCATGTGTCCTGGGACAGGTGAGGGAGTGAGTTGAAGCTGATGGAGCTACTCAGAGAGGCATCAAACTCCAGATAGAGACAGAGGAGAGGAGAGAAGAGCACAGGAGACCAGGGAGAGACTGTTTTCTTTTCTTGAGAGAATGCTTAACAAGTACATTATTTTAAAAATGGGTACATTACAATTTTTCAATATCTTTTTTTTAAGTGTCACATTGTCAATGAAACAACCTAATTTTTGTAGTTAATTTTTGTGATGTAAGTTCAAAATGAAATGAATAAGTTGTATACATTATTAATTTTTGTAGTGTAATTTATTTGTAAATGAGCCTGATTTTCCCCTTTAGGAACTCGAGTTGCGTCGGAAAACGCTAGGGAAACGCCTTCAGCAATATCATGCTCTGAATCATATGTGTAATGAGTCCAATCGATGGGTGAGACATCACGTGCGGGTGACGTAACGACCAGGAAGCTTATTCAGCAAAGCTATATTCTATATTCTGTAAGTCTTATTTATTGTTGTCTGTCAAGTTACACAAGCATTCAGCACGTAAAGCTCCAGCATGTTGAAAGCGAAAGCAAAGACAAACAAGGGCAAAAGTAGATCGCCCACCCAAAAAGATCACGAGCGGGGATACACAGTTTGTGCGTGGTCTGCTTGGGAGCAAAGCACGCAGAGTCGGCTCTCGAGGGGGCCGTCTGTCTGCATTGTGAGCGGCATCCACTGCATACGCATCGCTCCCCAGAATGCTCTCTTTGAGGAGGGAGCCTTCACCAGCATTCCTCACGGTTCTGGCCCCGCTTCCGCCGAGGCGGAGCAGCAGCTGCACTCATGGTGTTCACAGCTGGACCTGGTGGAGGGAATGGAGGAGGGCGAGTTCCTATCTTCTTTCTCACCTGCCAGATCCACTGCCCGCTCTCTGGGATCGGAAGCCCGTTCTGCGGTTTCTTCAGTCCCCCCAGTATGAGGAGCTATTGGAGGTAGTTACTCGTGTGGTTACCAAGTTAAACATCGATTGGCCCGCTGTGAAACAGGCTGAACCGCAGAAAAGCAAACTCGATCAACGCTTTCTGCGTACTAAGCCGCTACCTCGACACCGGAGCCTGCCTTTTTTTCCCCGATCTCCACACCGAGGTGTCGAGATCATGGAAGAAACCATTCTCGGCCCGCTTATTCATCCCTGCCTCTAATTACTATGGCAATGTGGCGGGGCTGGGTGAATGCGATTACAGAATGATGCCCCGGGTAGAGCAGACGCTTGCGAGCTATCTGGCCCCCGCGCGGCATTGTCTCTGAAGGCTTCGGCCTTGCCTTCCAAGCCGCTGCGAACCATTTCAGTGCTGGTGGGCAAGGGGTACATGGCAGCGGGTCAGGCTGGTGCGTGTCTGCACACTATGTTGGTGTTACAGGCGTACCAAGCCGATCTGCTAAAAGAGCTAGATGAAGGCGAGCAAGTCAAATCAGATGACATTTCAGAACTTAGGAGAACTGCTGATTTAGCTCTCTGCGCCACCAAGGAGACCGCCTATGCCATTGGGCGGTCCATGGCAGCTTTGGTGGCGGCGGAGAGGCATTTGTGGTTGACCCTGTCCGATATGAAAGAGAAGGAAAGGGTCTTCCTCATGGACGCCCCGCTTGCGCCTTCTGGTCTGTTCGGTGATGCTGTCAATTCCATTGTCAACAGATACTAGGAGGCTCGTAAACACGCGGCGGCGTTTCAGCGGTTTCTCCCTCGCCGTTCTATAGCTCTGGGGGCTGCTGGGCGGGAGCAGCCCCAGCCGTGTACCAGTTCCTAATACAGGGAGGTTCAAAAACAGAGCGTTGGCTCTCATGCCCCCCCGCAGCGGGCCCGAGGTCGGCGGCTTCTAAGGCGAGGCCCAATCTGAGGGTCGTGCTTCAGTCTAGGAAACCCTCAAAGAAGCGGTCCTGACATCCATAAGCCCAGGACTGCTGAAGGTGACCCCTACTGGGGAAGAGCGGGGTGCACCGCATTACACGGTGTCCGTCTCTCCTCAACACCCTCAGGAGATCATTTTCTGCCCGGGAACGTAGCGAAGCTGAGAACCTCGCCACCCCTTCGGGGGTCTCTCGAGCAGCTAGTTCGGCCATCTCCTGCCGGTCCTCCGCTTCAAGGCACCGAGCTAGTAGCTCCAAGCACACCAGAGGCCAGTCTCAAGAGAATGGTTCCCTTAGTAGATTATTTAGAAGTGTGGAAACTGTAGAAAGAGGCTATCGCATTCAGTTCAGCGCTCTGCCGCCGCCTTTCAAAGGGGTTTTTCTCACATTAGTGGGCCCCGAGCAGGCTCTGGTATTAGAACAAGAAGTGAACACTCTCTTGAGGAAGGAGGCCATCGGGTTCTACAGCCAGCACTTCATTGTTCCAAAGAACAATGCGTCCGATTTTAGATCTGCGGCTATTGACCCGCTCAGTCATGCGTCTCGAGTTCAAAATGCTCACTGTCAAACAGGTCGTGTCTCAGATCAGGTCCGAGGACTGGTTTGTCACGATAGATCTAAAAGACACTTATTTCCATGTCTCCATCCTTCCCAGTCACAGGAAGTTCCTAAGGTTTGCTTTCAGGGGTGAAGCTTACCAATATCGGGTTCTTCCCTTCGGCCTAGCACTCTCACCCCGTACTTTCACGAAGTGTGTGGATGCTGCTCTGGCTCCTCCGCAACTCCAGGGCATCCGCATACTCAATTACATCGACGACTGATTGATTTTAGCTCAATTGGAGCAGATGGCGGTTTGGCATCGAGATGTCGTTCTCGCTCATATGAAAGAGTTGGGGTTAAGACGCCAAGAAACATGTGCTTTCTCCATTACAGAGGACCACTTATCGGCGTGGTGTGGGATTCGACCACAATGCAGGCACGTATGTCTCCTGGTCGGATCGAGTCGATCCTCACTGCAGTTGCGAGAGTCAGAGAAGGCCGGCCACTCACTGTCAAGCAGTTTCAAAAACTGCTGGGTCTGATGGCAGCTGCGTCCAAATTGGTACATTTTGGCCTGCTGTACATGAGACCCCTACAGAGGGGAAACCCTCTTCGCATGATCAAGGTCACGCGGCGAGACCTACGTGCCTTAGACATGTGGAGGAAACCTTGGTTCTTGTCTCTGGGAGCTCCTTGTCGCTGCGTAACCCTATCGATGGACGCGTCCCTCACTGGTTGGGGAGCGGTCATGAGTGGCCACCCTGCCCGGGGTCTGTGGAGCGGTCGCCATCTCACGTGGCACATCAACTGCCTGGAGATGCTGGTCATTTTTCGGGCATTGAAACACTTCCTTCCGGACCTAAGAGATCGCCATGTTTTGGTGCGCACAGACAACACAGCTGTGGTCTTTTATATCAACCACCAGGGAGGACTGCGTTCGCGCCCCTTATACAAGCTGGCACACCAGATCCTTGTGTGGTCTCAGGACAAGCTATTCCTGGGCATCTCAATATGGGAGCAGACATCCTGTCGAGGCAGGGGCCGAGGCCCGGGCAAAGGATGCTTCCCCCCGAGGTGGTGAAGCAGATATGGAGAGTTTTTGGCCAGGCTCAGGTGGATTTGTTTGTGACTCGTCAGAAATCGCACTGTCCCCTCTGGTTCTCTCTGACTCATCCAGCTCCACTGGGGGTGGATGCTATGGTACAGATTTGGCCAAGGGTTCAACTGTACGCCTTTCCTAGAGAGAGTGCGCCGGGACAGGGTCCGTCTATTGCTAGTAGCCCCGTTCTGGGCGGGCCGAGTATGGTTCTTGTAACCTGATTTCTCTCCTTGACGGCTCTCCATGGGAGATTCTTGTCAGGAGGGATCTCCTCTCACAGGCGGATGGCATAATGTGCTGGAGTTCTTGAAGGCCCGTTTCTCGGCAGGGTTAACCCACTCCACCCTGAAGGTCTACGTGGCGGCTATAGCGGCCTACCATGCCCCTCTTGGTGGTCAGTCAGTGAGCAAGGACCCCCTGTTTACACGTTTCCTCCGTGGTGTGATGAGGCTGAGGCCTCAGGTACGATCTCATGTCCCTCCTTGGGACCTCGCTGTGGTGCTAGAAGCTCTCTGTAGGCCTCCCTTTGAGCCTATTGAGGAGATATCAGATCATCTTCTTACGACTGTGTTTCTCTTAGCAATATCTTCACACATTTCTTACTCATCACTTCCGGGGGCGAACGCTGACGCGTCTTAGCTGCCGCTGTTCCCAGGTGCTTATTGTTTTAAATTTTTATTGAGTTGTTTCTGATGCTGCAACGGTCTGGCTTATGTTTTCAAAACTATAAGCACTATATTCTGAGAAATCCGAGTCCGACTCTTTTAAACTCTGCTGTTACACAGAGTGTTTGGTTGTTTTCTGTGTTATTTCCGGCTGTTTAAGATTGGAAAAATGAGGCTCTACACGATGGTTCCATGGAGCATCTTGAACTGGATGATCTTACTTACACTATTTCAGCCTGTTGTGTCAGTACTTCAATATAGTGCCGAAGAACTTCTACAGTTTTGTTTCAATCACTATCCATCTCCTCTGGATCTTCATTTCTTCACTGATATTTCTAAGCCTCGTCGCAAATATATTCATTGCGGATCAAGACGGAATTACAATTATGATGATTCAAACTCTATAAAGTCTTTCTGGTCATCATCTTCGCGTTCGACAAGGAAATTGGAACGAACTGCGGATCACTCTGTGCTAGCCCGTCTAGGCAAGTCAACAATCACCGAATCTACAACGAATGTTTTTATGTTTGGATTACTTAACGTTCGTTCAATCAACAACAAAGCGCCGTTGGTTTGGGATCTACTGAAGGATTGTAAGTTTGATTTCTTCTGTTTGACTGAGACATGGCAGCAACACAATGATTTTTCTCAGCTGAATCAGTCATTCCTCCAGGTTTTGCTTATGCTTGTCAACCCCAAGTCTTGGGTCGAGGAGGTGGTCTAGCAATGCTTTACAATAAGAAATGGAAGGTCTCTACTATAGCTGTACCTTCCTACGCTACTTTTGAATCTATGGTGCTACAAGTTAATGGACCGGTACCCACTATCATAACAACTGTTTACGGTCCACCTAAATTTAATACTAACCTTTTAACTGAACTTTCTGTTTTTTTAACTTTATTATGTTCTGTTTCTCCAAATGTGATTATGGTTGGTGATTTTAATATCCATGTTGATAAAGCTACTGCTACTGATACAAAAGACTTTCTATCATGTTTGGATAGCTTTGGACTGAAACAGTTTATTGATTTTCCAACTCATTCAAAAGGTACTGGAATAACACCTTTTGATTGTAGTTCACGTGACTTGTCTATATCTGATCATAAACTTGTGTTTTTCAGTGCCAATTAACTGTATCAAAAATTGCTCAAATCCGTACTATCACATTTCGCAATATTAAGAACATTGAATTGTCTGTGTTTTCTAATGAAGTTGATAACTTGTTGAATATTGATGGATTACTTAGCCATGAGTTGACTTTTTACTATAACGACCGGCTGCAGAATGTTTTAAATGTTGTTGCACCTGTTAGAACTCGGATTGTCTCATTTGCTCATACTGCTCCATGGTATACTTCTGAGTTACGTCTGTTAAAAGCTACGGGGCGTCAACTAGAGCGTTTATATATGAGATCTGGTTTAATTGTGCACAAGGAAATGTTTGATCACCACATCAGAGACTACAAAGATGCCCTTTCTACTGCTAAAACAAATTATTAAGCCAATTTGATAAACTCTGGTGGTGGGAATACAAAAATACTGTTCTCTAGAATGAATAATATTTTGCGACCACCAGATGCTTTCTCATTATATTCACATTCTAATACTACATGTGATACTTTTATGAATTATTTTAGTGATAAAATCAAAACTATTCATAAGAATTTAACACCCAATAATGGGGAATGTGGTTCATTCTTCTCTCTTTATGATGCTTCTGCCCTAACTGCTTTTTCTAGTTTTTATTTGCCTACGGCGAATGAAATAGCTGAATGTGTTCAAAAATCTAAATCTACTACCTATCAGTTAGATCCTATTCCCACACATCTTGGTAAGTTTTGTCTACCTTCTTTATTACCCTTGATAACTCAAATTATACATTCTTCTCTTATTACTGGTACTATTCCTTCATCCTTCAAAGTAGCGGCCATAACTCCCATACTTAAGAAACCTGGTGCGGATTGTAATAACCCTGAAAACTTTCGACCCATATCTAATTTACCTTTTCTTTCTAAATTACTGGAAAAAATTGTTGCTCAGCAGGTACATACTCATTTAATGGAGAATAACTTGCTTGAGCAATTTCAGTCTGCTTATCATCCATATCATAGCACGGAGACAGCACTTATTAAAGTCACAAATGATTTGTTAATGGCTGCAGATTCTGGACTTTTTTTCAATACTCATTCTTCTCGATTTAACTGCAGCTTTCGTCACTATCTCACATAGCATTTTATTGGAGAGGTTGATTTCTATTGGGATCACTGGTATATCCCATGATTGGTTTAAATCATATTTATCTGGTCGGACTCAGTTCGTTCAAATAAAATTTTTTAAATCACGGATATCTCAGATAACCAGTGGTGTGCCTCAAGGCTCAGTCCTGGGCCCTCTTCTGTTTATAGTGTATTTACTACCTCTAGGACAGATTTTTCGTAAATTTAATATAAATTTTCACTGTTACGCAGACGACACCCAGCTCTATATGTCTTCGAAGCCTAGTTCAGTAATGCCGTCTTCCTCTCTTTTGCTCTGTCTTTCTGAAATTAAATCATGGTTTACATGCAATTTTCTCAAAGTTAATAGTGCGAAGACAGTACTACATCCTTGACAGTACTCTGTCTTTCGAGGCACATGTAAATAATATTACACGGTCCGCATATTACTATCTGTGAAATATTAATTGTCTTCGACCATCTCTTTCTGTTAATGGTACTGCTGTCCTCGTGCATGCATTGGTTGCCTCTCGAATTGACTACTGCAACTCTCTGCTCAGTGGTGTTTCACAGAAACTTATTCATAAACTTCAGATGGTTCAGAATTCAGCAGCTCAGATCATTACACGAACACCGTTGAATGAGCATATTACTCCAGTTTTAGGGCACCTTCATTGGCTTCCAATCAGATATCGTATTAAATTTAAGATTTTACTTTTTACTTATAAGGCTCTTTATAATCTAGCACCTTCTTATCTTAGTGAACTTCTTCGTGTGTATGTACCTACCCGATCCCTCAGGGCTTCTGCCTCTGTGACTCTTGTTGTACCATCTGTACGTTTGACTACCATGGGAAGTAGAGCCTTGAGTTGTATTGCTCTGACACTTTGGAATACTTTACCTCAAGATATACGTAATAGTCTTAGTCTTTCAATTTTTAAATCACGTCTTAAAACTCATTTTTTTAGATTAGCCTATCCTGAGTGATTTTAGTTAGGTTATTGGGTATTGATTTTTTGTATTATTGTTTATTGTATTGTTGTTTCTTCCCTCTTTTTAATTATGTATTTTATTATTGTAAGGTGTCCTTGAGTGTCTTGAAAGGCACCCACAAATAAAATGAATTATTATTATTATTATTATTAAAGAGAGTTGGGGATCTGCAGGCCCTTTCTGTGGCCCCTTCCTGTCTCGACTTTGCACCTGGTCTGGCCAAAGCTTTTCTGTACCCTCGTGCGGGGTATGTCCCTAAGGTCCCCTCATCTACACCACAGCCTGCCGTACTTCAGGCTTTTTGTCCTCCTCCCTTCAGGGAGCACGACCAGCAGAGGCTTAATTGTATGTGTCCAGTGCGAGCACCAGACGCATACGTCCACAGAGCTGCCCTGTGGAGAAGGGAGGACCAACTGCTTGTTTGCTATGGTCCCCCTACGAGAGGTCATCCTGCTTCCAAGCAGACCCTCAGCCGGTGGATAGTTGATGCTTTTACTGTTGCCTATAAGTCCTCTGATCTCCCCTCACCATTGGGGGTCAAGGCTCACTCGACTAGAAGTGTGGCGGCTGTAGTGTTTGGACCAATCAGACACAAAACTATTTGTTATATTTGAGATAATGAAAATGTGAAATCCCAAGTTTATAGCAATATGTGCAATTGCATAGATCTGAACAACCATCAATCACTTAATTAGCCCTCACATTGAGTTTCTCAATGAGGCAAAATTTTATATTAAAAGCACCAATTCAGCTAAAATCTGGAGATGTATTACTTGCGTTGCCTTTGTGTTAAGGGATTCCCTTTTGTCGTCGTCATTGCAGGAAAGGGGATTTCCCAAGGTTGCTGATTGGTTGGAAGTTCAGTAGTCATTGAAGTGATGTCTTGGGAAGCCAATGGTTGGGCGTTGCCTGAAGATGCGGAGTTGTGGCTGGTAGAATTTTAAGGCGGTCACAGACTCGAGTTGAACTCGGAGACAAGGCGTGGCTGCAAAACTTAAACTGAGAACACGAAACTCGCAACGGAAAAGAAAAGAAACGAAAGTAAAAGAAAGAAAAGATGTAACGAGACTAGGTGGTTTTTCTTCTCATCATGGTGTTAGCAGCTGGCATGTAGGCCAGAGCATGCTGGAACGGTGCTCGAAGAATTCACGGGGCTCTTTGCAGAGTATAATTTTGGACACGATTTCTATAACCAGAATATGATACATTTGACAAAGAATTCATTGGAAGAAACCTTTCAAGCAATAATTTTCACACTGATACATATCAAACATGAATATAAACCCTTAAGCTATTCAATTATTAAAAAGACATACACAATGAGTGATTAGGACATGAAAGTCAAAAGTGTGGGTTACATACAGGTGCATCTCAACAAATTAGAATACTTCACAAGACCAATAAAAAAAAACATTTTTAGTGAATTGTTGGCCTTCTGGAAAGTATGTTCATGTACTGTATATGTACTCAATACTTGGTAGGGGCTTCTTTTGCTTTAATTACTGCCTCAATTCGGCGTGATCAGTTTGTGGCACTGCTGAGGTGGTATGGAAGCCCAGGTTGCTTTGATAGCGGCCTTCAGCTCATCTGCATTGTTGGGTCTGGTGTCTCTAATCTTCCTCTTGACAATACCCCATAGATTCTCTATGGGGTTCAGGTCAGGCGAGTTTGCTGGCCAATCAAGCACAGTAATACCATGGTCATTGAACCAGCTTTTGGTACCTATGGCAGTGTGGGCAGGTGCCAAGTCCTGCTGGAAAATGAAATCAGCATCTCCATAAAGCTTGTCAGCAGAAGGAAGCATGAAGTGCTCTAAAATCTCCTGGTAGATGGCTGCGTTGACTGTGGACTTCAGAAAACACAGTGGACCAACACCAGCAGATGACATGGCAGCCCAAATCATCACTGACTGTGGAAACTTCACACTGGACTTCAAGCAACATGGATTCTGTGCCTCTCCACTCTTCCTCCAGACTCTGGGACCTTGATTTCCAAATGAAATGCAAAATTTACTTTTTACTTTGGACCACTGAGCAACAGTCAGTTCTTTTTCTCCACAGCCCAGGTAAGACGCTTCTGACGATGTTTCTGGTTCAGAAGTGGCTTGGTAGCCCTTTTCCTGAAGATGTCTGAGTGTGGTGACTCTTGATGCACTGACTCCAGCTTCAGTCCACTCCTTGTGAAGCTCTCCCAAGTGTTTGAATTAGCTTTGCTTCACAGCATTCTCAAGCTTGTGGTCATCCATGTTGCTTGTGCACCTTTTCCTACCCAAATTCTTCCTTCCAGTCAACTTTGCATTTAATATGCTTTGATACAGCACTCTGTAAACAGCCACACCTTTCAGTAATGACCCTCTGTGACTTACCCTCTTTATGGAGGGTGTCAATGTTCGTCTTCTGGACCATTGCCAAGTCAGCAGTCTTCCCAATTATTGTGGTTTCAAAGAACAAGAGATACCCGGAATTTATACTGTAGGGATGGTCATTAATTGAAACTCAAATTTAAATTCTAATATTTTGAGATACTGATTTTTGACTTTCATGAGCTGTATGTAAGCTCTAATCCTCAGAATTAAAACATTTTTTTTTAAATGTTTTACTTTACATGTAATGAATCTAAAAGATATGAAAGTTTCACTTTTTGAAATAAGTTACAAGAAAAAATGAACTTTTTCACGACATTCTAATTTGTTGAGATGCACCTGTACATAATATGGAGTTATGCATAGAAATTATTAGTTGCTCGTAAGTCCTTTTAAGATGATTTTAGGTGCATCTACACAGTTTCTGTGCCATTCTGTGGGCGTGAGAATGTGTTCTGAGGACCACAGGTCAAAAAGGTTTTGGAAGGAATTTCAGTCCGGTTCTTGTCTGCTAGTTGGTTGGGGGAAGTCAATCTAAGGAAGCTCATGATTCCTGTCATGACATGATTCCTTTGCATGTGATGGCCATGCTGTGCATCTCTTTGACCATCAATCTTGATTACTTGCCCCAAATTTGACAATCTCCTTCCTGAGTTGGGACTATCAATACGTGTTCTTTGTGTCAATGTTGTAAGCTTTTCTATGAAAGAGGCTTGCTTCAGACTCATGGTGCCAGAGTATCGTGGACAGATTTATGACGAGCATCCTGTTGTCTCGGGAACCTGGGCCTCTTTGCGGAATTTGGCTCTTTTGGTGGTTCTAACATCTATCTGATCGAATCTTAAATGGTCTGATTCGCTCTGATATCCTACAGGTATAACTACTTCTCAATTTGTTTTTTATAATTTTCGTACTTTTTGGGGGGAGATTTTTCACCTTGTTACACTTGTGGTATTCCTGGACAAAAATTACCCAGCCTCAAAAAATTTCTTATAAATCACTCATTATGCTATATTATCACCAAAGATTGGATTCAATCTTTTTGTCAGCTTCTTTTCTTTCATTTAGTACTGGTTTTGTATTTATATTTGCATCTGATTAATCGTAGGCCTAATTTACCTGAGAGTAGGCACCTAATTTTTTGAGTGAAAAAAGCATCATTTATGAATAATTTTCAAAATATTAAATACAAAACTGATGAAAATTCGCACTGTTGATCACACTAGTGTGCTTTAATGTTGAACCAGTGAGTTTGTTTTGAAAGGGCTTTATTTTGTACAAATTGGCACAAAGTCACACTTGTGGTGTTCACAGGAAAAAATGACCCGCCCTCAAAAAATGCTTATAAATCACTCATTATGCTATATTATCACCAAATATTGGATTCAATCATTTTGTCAACTTGTTTTCTTTCATTTAGGACTGGTTTTGTGTTTCTATGTGCATCTGATTAATCGTAGGCCTCATTTATCTGAAAGTAGGCACCTAATTTTTTGAGTGAAAAAACGCATTTTTTATGAATAATTTTCACAATATTAAACAAAACATTATAAAAAATTGCACTGTTTATCACATTAGTGTGCTTTAATGCTTAATCGGGAAGTTTGCTTTTAAATGCTTTTATTTTGTACAAAATCGCAAAAAGTCACACTTGTGGTGTTCCCAGTCAAAAATGACCCGGCCTCAAAAAATTGCTTATAAATCTCTCATAATGCTATGTTATCACCAAATATTTGATTCAATCTTTTTGTCAACTTGTTTTCTTTCATTTAGGACTTGTTTTGTGTTTCTGTTTGCATCTGATTAATCGTAGGCCACATTTATCTGAAAGTAGGCACCTAATTTAAAAAAAGCAATTTTTTATGAATAATTTTCACAATATGAGATTTTAAAAAAAATGAAAATTTGCACTGTTTATCACACTAGTGTGCTTTAATGTTTAATCAGGATGTTTGTTTTGAAAGGCTTTTATTTTGTACAAAATTGCACAAAGTCACGCTTGTCAAAAATGGCCGGCCACTGAAAGTGAAAGGGGAAGAATGAAAGTAAGAGAAACAACTAGTGTTCAGGAGCATGTTGTGCTTGCAAACATAAAGGCCTTGGACCAGTGCGTGTCTGGATGCATGTATACTCATGCTATCACACACACACACACACACACACACACACATCCATGCATACAAACTATTGTGAGTTTTACATCTATTTCATCCTACCCTGAAGTGCATGCAATATGCTTTTATGAATTTGATATTATAACTCTCTCTCTATCTCTATCTCTCTCTCACTCACACACACACACACACACACACACACACGTTCAAACTGCCTTGTCTTTAGCCTGCATTGACTTCAAAAGAATCTTTTCTTTCACCACAGGTATCATATCGATCACAAGTGCAGTATGGAGTACCTCAAGGCTCAGTACTAGGGCCGTTACTTTTCACGCTCTATATGTTACCCTTGGGAGATATTATCAGGAGACATGGTGTTAGCTTTCACTGTTATGCTGATGATACTCAGCTCTATATTTCTTCGCGGCCCGGTGAAACACACCAAATTGAGAAACTAACGGAATGCATAGTCGATATAAAAAACTGGATGACGAGTAATTTTTTACTGCTAAATTCTGAAAAAACAGAGGTGTTAATTATCGGACCAAAAAACCCCACATGTAACCTAGAACATTATCTAACACTTGACGGCTGCTCTGTCAATTCTTCTTCATCAGTCAGGAACCTAGGTGTGCTGTTCGATAGCAATCTGTCATTTGAAAGCCATGTTTCTAGCATCTGTAAAACTGCATTTTTTCATCTCAAAAGCATATCTAAATTGCGACCAATGCTCTCAACGTCAAATGCAGAAATGTTAATTCATGCGTTTATGACCTCAAGGTTAGACTATTGTAATGCTTTATTGGGTGGTTGTTCTGCACGCTTGATCAACAAACTACAGTTAGTCCAAAATGCAGCAGCTAGAGTCCTTACTAGAACCAGGAAATATGACCATATTAGCCCGGTTCTGTCAACACTGCACTGGCTCCCTATCAAGCATCGGATAGATTTTAAAATCTTGTTAATTACTTATAAAGCCCTGAATGGTTTAGCTCCTCAGTACTTGAGCGAGCTCTTATCGCATTATAGTCCTCCACGTCCGCTGCGTTCTCAAAACTCTGGCCGTTTGATAATACCTAGAATATCAAAATCGACTGCGGGCGGCAGATCCTTTTCCTATTTAGCACCCAAACTCTGGAACAGTCTACCTAACACTGTTCGGGAGGCAGACACACTCTGTCAGTTTAAATCTAGATTAAAGACCCATCTCTTTAGCCTGGCTTACACATAACACATTAATACGCTTCTATTATTCAAATCCGTTAAAGGATTGTTAGGCTGCATTAATTAGATGAACCGGAACCGGGAACACTCCCCATAACACACGATGTACTCGTTACATCGTAAGTTGAATGGCATCTGCGCTAATGTTTGTCTGTTTCTTTCCTAGTCTGTTTCTCGGTCCGTGTCCGATCAGATGGTGGGTCGGCGCCGGGAGGTGATGTCTGCGGCCCTGATCGTCGGCGGAGACCAGGACGCCCGGATGACCCCCAGAGATATATCCCCAGATATATCACCCAAAAATAACAAAATAACTAAAATATAATAAAATATCTAACTACATAATACTACTATTGTTAGAAATTGCAACAAAATGAAAATAGAAATATAAACTTTTGAACTGCGGGTTTCGTCTGGTCAGAGGAGAACTGGCCCCCCGACTGAGCCTGGTTTCTCCCAAGGTTTTTCTCCATTCTGTCACAGAGGAGTTTTGGTTCCTTGCGCTGTCGCCTCTGGCTTGCTCAGTTGGGGACACTTAATTTCTAGCGATTATCGCCGATTTGATTGCACAGATACTATTTAAACTAAACTGAGCTAGACAATGACATCTCTGAATTCAATAATGAAATGCCTTTAAATGAAAATTGAGTGTTTAATCTTATCATTATACATTACTGACACTCTATCCTCCAATTTGATACTGTTAAGTGCTTTGACACAATCTGTATTGTAAAAGCGCTATATAAATAAAGGTGACTTGACTTGACTTGACATATTCTAGACAAAACATTATGATAATAGGTTTTGAGGCTTTCATGTTTGCACAGAGTAGACGAAAGTTTACAAATAAATGCTTTAGCACAGAGATAGAGCATATAAATGCCTCACAGTGCCTTGCTTGTCATTCAGTCTGTAGCTGGGTTTCCATCCAAAGTTGTGAATTTAACTTATGCGCAAAACTGGAATATCGCATAAAACATTTGCGAACAAGCACCATTTCCATCCAATGAGTCAAAGAGAACAAAATCGTCACTTATAAACCTGATAAGTGATAAACCTGCACTATAAATCACTAAGAAACGTAGGAGAATATAAAAATGTTCACATATAATACATTATTTGCGCTTCAGAGCGAGCAGATGAAATACAATGAATGCGGCCATTTCTTTCAGAGGGGGATGCTGCTGTTTGGGAATGCAGTCGTGTAAGACATTTCTGGGAGGCAATTAGAGAAATACTTTGACAACAGACTTTGCTCGGGCATTTGAGAATGACCATAACAACATTTCAGGTGTTGTGGAATGACATTGGTCTGCTGGTTAGTCAGGTTTTGCCGTCCCATAGCGCAAAAAGTCATATGACTTTATTGAGGCACTTGGAGGAATTTATTCGCAAAATGCATTTCCATCTCCCATTATTCACATCAACCCTTTTTCACACAAGTCAAAAACAACTTCAAGCGAGCGTAAAAACTTTTTTGCAAATTAAAGGATTTTTATTCGAAATTTGGCATTTCCATCACTTGTTTCTCATGCAATACTTCAAAATGCGCATTAAAATAGGGTGATGGAAACCTGGCTAGTGTCAGCGCAATGGCGAAGAAGCTGTCTTTACAAGAGATTCTTGATCAGTAACATGATTAAATAGTGAGGAAGAGACAACTGAAGATTAATCTTACAGTGAAGATGCATTGCAAGATATATTGGAAGAGGAAAACATCACTGAACAAGCTGAAAACCTTGCAACAACTGAAGAGGAGCAATCTTCTGATTTTGAGGGCCCAGCTGAAGTTCTGTTGATGTAACATTCTGGTCAAAGTTGAAGTCAATGCAGGCTAAAGACAAGGCAGTTTGAGTATGTGTGTGTTTATGCAAGAGATAGAGAGAGAGTTAAAATTTCAGATTCATAAAAGCATATTGCATGCAGTTCAGGGTAGGATGAAATAGGTGTAATACACAATAGTTTGTATGCATGGATGTGTGTGTGTGTGTGAGATAGCGTGAGTATAAATACATCCAAACACGCACTGGTCCAAGGCCTTTATGTTTGCAAGCACAACATGCTGCTGAACACTAGTTGTTTCTCTTACTTTCATTCTTCCCCATTCATTATCAATGGGCGGTAATTTTTGACAAGTATGACTTGCAATTTTGTACAAAATTTTCATATATATTTTTTTTATCTTATATTGTGAAAATTATTCATAAAAAATGCTTTTTTCACTCAAAAATGAGGTGCCTACTTTCAAATAAATGAGGCATACGGTTAATCAGATGCAAATAGAAACACAAAACCAGTCCTAAATAAAAGAAAACAAATTGACAAAAAGATTGAATCCAATATTTGGTGATAATATATCAAAATTAGAGATTTATAAGCAGTTGTTTGGAGTCCGGTCATTTTTGACCAGGAACACCACAAGAGTGACAGGAATCCGAACACAACCAGAGGGTTAATTAAAATACAAGTAATTTGTAATTTGAAAATACAAAAATGCAATATTTTTTTTCAAGTGCAAGAGACCGTGGCATAACATTTAGATACACATATAAGATAAAGATAAATGCTTTCCCCTCCTTGAACAACTTATAAACAACATATTTATAAACAACATACTCTTTAACCCTAACACTACACAATATATATTGATCCATATTTCTTCTAATTTCTGTTTATTTGAATACCATCAGGCATTTCTCCACTTTATTTTTTTCATGTTTCTTTATCGCTCCTTTATCATTTCTTTATAAGCTTGTCAAAAATTAAGCAGTCCTGCGAAACTGTATGGTCATACTCAAGAGAATGGCTCAAGCTATTTCACTGTCAACAGTAAAGATTAACTCCTGAAAATGTTGATATTTAGCTGTTAGAGGGCTCTGTGTAGAATACAGAAACCCTTGTTATCAGCGACAACGGTGGTGGCCGTTAAGTGAACTGTGGTCAGTAACTTATTCCTCATGCTCTTGCACACACTCCATAGTAATGCCAGCGCGCAACGGCCAGTGAGATTCACAGACATCATGTCAACAGATGAGGTCCATTAGCTTAGCTTAGCTTTAGCTTTATTCGCCAGGTGTGCGCAAACACACGAGGAATTTGTTGTGGTTTTAAGGTGAATTACGCTGTAATGACAGTTTCCCTTGGATTTTCCCAGCAAAACCGCCCCGAGTCATTCACATAATAATTAGTCTACAGGCTTTCATTTTTTAATTTTCGTTACATGCTGTTCAGACATTAGCAATAATATTTATTTTAATTTAATACTTGAAAAATGTCAGTTTTTTCTATAGAAACTAGTAGCTAACTTTTGCCAAGTAAGCTAACATCACTGTCAGCTAGCAAGTAAAGTTCTAGAGCAACATTTTCTTCTGTCCTGTAATAACATTCAGTGAGCAATATCTGATAGTATACATACTTAGCCAGTTTACACTGAGCACCAAAACAGCTTCTTTCATTTTATTCCAGTTGGAACCATGGACGAATTAAAGTCGGCATGAAATGGAAGATGCGACTGTCTTTTCTTCTCTACTGTGACGTATATCCGAGTGAAACGGCATCTGAAATGAGAGGGCGGGACTTGATTTCGTCCTTCCGAAATTGATTGGATCGGTGGAAGTTGGGGAGTTACTAACAAAAAGGAGGCAGATCTGAAATGCCAGTTTGCAGATGGTGGGGGATTTCTCGCCACTGGATTCACCGCCGACACCCAAGCAGGAACAAATGTTTTATATATTAGGGATGACGACCACGATCAACAGCACAAAACATGCCTAAACAGCGCGTGCGAGAGAGAGAGAGAGAGAGAGACTGCCTGAAAGACTGAGCGCGTCCTCCATCAGGTTAAGTCATATTCATGAAACAAATTAGTTTGCGATGTCCTAAGAGTAATGTTGTCATAATATCCTAATATCTTTTCAGTGTTAACGTACTCCCTCATGACTGGTGTCAGTGCTATAAAGTGAAGCATCAGCTTCAGCTTTTCCCCTGTCGTTTATCCCAGCATCTACTAGTGATGGGTCGTTCTTGAACGATTCGTTCATTTTGAACGAATCTTTAATGTGACTCGGGAAGAACGAGTCGTCTCTGGGAGTGATTCGTTCAGTCGCGCATGCGCAACATCCTATAGGTTCTGTACTGGAATTAGTTCACCTGTTTAGAGTCTTCGGGTTTGAGTCGTTCGTTCATCACGTGACAGCCTCATACACGAACCTATGCAGTCAGAGCAGGAAAGAGAATCGATTAGTTCACCTCCCGAGTCATCGGGTTTGAGTCGTCATGTGACGTGACAGCTTTGGACGTGAAGAGTCTAATCTTCATAAAATACAACCTTGTTGTATTTATTTCTTTTGAGTTAACCCTTTAGATTAGACTATAGTGTTACTGACTATATTTTTTGTAACATATGACACTTTAGACATTAACACTGTGTACACACTCTTGAATTGTGTTTTTATTGTTTATTTTTTGTGCCAGAAAAAGCTTTAGCAAAGAGGATAACTATTCCAAAATGAATTAAAACAATTTAAATAAAAAATACAAGAAAATTAAAATATACTAAAGCCACAGAGCCAGATCATAACCTTAATATTTTAAACTAACATTAATCATTCATATTCAAAATGTTATTTGCTTTCACTTTATGTCATTGTGTCCTTTTTGACCAATCTTCTTATACAAATATTAGACCAATATGTCAAGTCTGCCTAGGAAAAACAATTATACCAGCAAAGTCAAAACTGGAGTAAAAATGAACATAAAGTGCTTTGTAATTTTAGGCTTGGATTTTTTTATTATATAGTTATATTATATGTTTATTGATAGACAAAGACAGTGAAAGGACAAATCAATCAATATTTTATTTATAACAGGGTTTTATTTATTTATAAAATAACACAGATCCTCAAGAAACAGTAACAAAAACATAGTGACAGAAATGAACAGACCATTTTTATTTCTAGGAAAATGCTTATTACACATATTTTGATAATTTTATGATAATTCTTAAATATGATCCAACATACAAAAAATACAGTTTTACTTTATAGTATTTTACTGATCCGGCAAGTGGTCACGTGACAAAAGAACGAACGACTCAAACCCGATGACTCGGGAGGTGAACTAATCAATTCTCTTTCCGGCTCTGACTGCATTGGTTTAGCTTATGGGGTTGTCACGTGATGAACGAACGACTCAAACTCGATGACTCGGGAGGTGAAAGAATCAATTCTCTTTCCAGCTCTGACTGCATAGGTTAGTCAGTGTATGAGGCTGTCACGTGATGAACGAACGACTCAAACCCGATGACTTGTCAGATAGAGGTGTGTGGTGTCATTACGATTATTTATCTGCTCCAGATCGAGACGGAGCGTCGCCAAACTCAAATCATAAATATGTTTGATATTTAAGCTGGCTGCACACTAGACGATTTTCATATTTTAACCAATTTTAAAACCATGGACATGAAGACATTTCAACCTATTTTTAGCCTTATAATCCTCTGAACGCGCACACTAGACAATTCAACCAGACCGCGAGACCACACACTTGAAGAATGTAGGAAAGATTTCACAGTGACATGAGATCTCACTGACACTCGTGAGATCAAACATGACTACCCAGGTAACAGTTACGTCATGACGACGTAACTGGACCGGACCATATATGTCACAGCGACGTACCAAATAACGTTCCTGCAACGTAACTTTGTGATTCCCATATTGTCGTGGCGACGTTATTTGTTATGTCGCTGGAACGTGCTGAGAACGTCCTAACGACCAAACTGGCACGTCGTGAGGACGTCACTCTACCATACCATATTGGTCGCAGTGACGTACCAAATAACGTACCAGCGACGTAACTTTGTGATTCCCATATTCGTCGTGGCGATATTATAGTGGTACGTCACTGGAACGTGCTGAGAACGTTCTAACGACCAAACTGGCACATTGTGAGGACGTGACAGTACCGTATCATATTGGTCGCAGCAACGTACCAAGTATGTCCTAAGGACTAAAATACCATGTTCATTTTTATTTTTAATATTTAAACCTCACCTTTAGTCCGGGTCCTGAGAATGTGTTCCGACCATTACCTTGAAATACATATAGAACTATTGGTCCCACTTTATATTAGGTGGCCTTAACTACTATGTACTTACATTTTAAATTAATTATTTGGTACAATGCACTTATTATGTACATACATGTTTTTACATTGTACTTTTTTTTTTTTAAATACCTATATGTAGTTACATCTGTAATTAATTTCTGTAATTACATTTATAATTACACTGTTGACCCATCCCTTACACCTTAACCCACCCTTAAACCTACCCATACCACCAAACCTGTCCCTAACCTTATCCATATCCCACCTCAATAGCAGCAAAAGTGTTTTGCAATACAATATGAACACAATAAGTACATTGTACATTATTTTTTGATGTAAGTACATAGTAGTTAAGGCCACCTAATATAAAGTGTGACCGAACTAATAAACTCATCTTTGGTGCAAAAAAGAAACCTTATAAAATCTAACAGTAATTTAATTATAGGGGATTTATAGTAAATACATTCATTACATACATGCAGTGCAAACCAATTCAAAAACATTCAATTCTAATAGAAAATAGACAAAAACACAATGCATTCATTCATGAATCAACATTTATTCAGTGCTACTTTCTACAAATACTAAACCAAAACATTCTGAACATTACACCTGTTCTTTAACCATGCAAAGTGTTACCAATCATGAGCACAAAAAACTGACCACATCAATTCATAGATTGCACAATATAATCAACTGAAAAAGTTTGTCTCATTAAGGATGTGCATAGTTAAATAATGATGTTATCAGTGAAAATTATCAATAATTATCAGTACTCTTATTGATACAACTCCCATAATTTGGTGCAAAAAATAAAGACATGATAAAAAGATATGAAACAATTCAGTATATACTTCATTATTACTTCTTTGCAGAAATAAGTTAAATTGTTTCCTGAGTGTCCTGTATGAGGCACCTGCTACAAATATCTGGTGGTGATGTGCTTTAATACTACTTCACTATCAGAAGATAAACCTAAACAAAATTACAATTACCAAAGAACCATAGTTCTTGAGCTTCTCAGAAGATAAAAGAAATAAAGAAAATAACATTCATAAAAAGTAAAGATATGTAAAATGAACAATATAAAGATTTCTAGCATCACTCCTGTATAATTTGGCCCTCCCCAAAAAACATAAAACAGTTTTTGTTTAGGAAAATGAGTGTGTTGACTTTCTCTGGAGAATGTGTGATCTCTGATTACGACTGTGGAGAAGACTCTTTCAGACAGCGCTGAGGAGGCAGAGTTAGGTACTGGACGGTTGTGAGAGAAGAGGAAGAGCGTCGTTCTTACCCCAGCAGCAGACGGCAGGCTCTTCTGAGGGAAGGACAGGAGGGAGACACTTCACTCTTCATCTTTTCATGGAGGGTTGATGCAGTGTTTTGCTGTAGAACAAGGCTCCTCCTCAGCACTTGGTCTTCCTCAGCAAAGAGGAAGACCTCTTTGAGGAATTTGCTGAGCATGCATTGGAGCTCTTAATATTGAACTCTCAAAGTGAACCAGATAGACGAATGTAACTTTAAAATGTACATAATTTCTTAAACGAGACCATGTCCCCAGATCCCCCAGACAGAACAAGCAAAGTGATGTGGTTGTGTATGGTTTAGGAATAGGGGAGAGTCTTTACACTGGTCAAATTTAGGCCAACTCCAATATTTTTTAAGCATTTAAAAATGACTAGGAGCTCGGGAGGTGCTCATAAAGGCAGTGGTTTACAATTGTGGTTCTGGGGACCCGCAGCACTGCACACTTTGTATGTCTCTCTTGTTAAACACACTTGATTCAGATAATCAGCTCCTTATGAAAGATCTCCATGAACTAAACTAAGCTTGTGTCAGTAAAGAGAGATGTATAAAATGTGCAGTGCTGAGTGTTCCCAGGTCAAGAATTGACAAGACCATATAACAAAACCATATGAACATCAACGATTTCAACAAAATTCCTCCTGACTGGGGAAAAACAAAATCTCTCACAGGCTCTAGAATTAGACTATTAATTGATATCTATCTAGCTATGAGTAACTGAACTGTGAAATCCAACTAGAGATGCATCTATCCGATACTTAGGATCGGTATCGGCTCCGATACTGGCATTTTCTGCCGGATCGGGTATCGGTCAGAGACCAATCCAAATCCGTTATTGTGCGTGTACTATTCTGTGTTATTTTTAAGCCCCACGAAAGGCACAAAACATTATAAAGTAGGGCTGTGCGATATGACGATATATATCGGATGGACGAAATAAAGTCTATCGTTTCATATTATGTTCTATCGTTTATTTCGTGGTGTCGCAAAATACATTGTTTACGGTAATACTTTTTAATCATTTGGATGACTGAGATCTTTACACACCACGGGGCGTGAAGGGCTACGGGGAAATTGTCAAGCAGCTTGGTGAAAAAAGGTCCACTGTTGGAGCAATCATTAGAAAATGGAAGAAGCTAAACATGACTGTCAATCTCCCTCGGACTGGGGCTTCATGCAAGATCTCACCTCGTGGGGTCTCAATGATCCTAAGAAAGGTGAGAAATCAGCCCAGAACTACACGGGAGGAGCTGGTCAATGACCTGAAAAGAGCTGGGAACACCGTTTCCAAGGTTACTGTTGGTAATACACTAAGACGTCATGGTTTGAAATCATGCATGGCACGGAAGGTTCCCCTGCTTAAACCAGCACATGTCCAGGCCCGACTTAAGTTTGCCAATGACCATTTGGATGATCCAGAGGAGTCATGGGAGAAAGTCATGTGGTCAGATGAGACCAAAATATAACTTTTGGTCATAATTCCACTAAACGTGTTTGGAGGAAGAAGAATGATGAGTACCATCCCAAGAACACCATCCCTACTGTGAAGCATGGGGTGGTAGCATCATGCTTTGGGGTGTTTTTCTGCACATGGGACAGGGCGACTGCACTGTATTAAGGAGAGGATGACCGGGGCCATGTATTGCGAGATTTTGGGGAACAACCTCCTTCCCTCAGTTAGAGCATTGAAGATGGGTCGAGGCTGGGTCTTCCAACATGACAATGACCCGAAGCACACAGCCAGGATAACCAAGGAGTGGCTCTGTAAGAAGCATATCAAGGTTCTGGCGTGGCCTAGCCAGTCTCCAGACCTAAACCCAATAGAGAATCTTTGGAGGGAGCTCAAACTCCGTGTTTCTCAGCGACAGGCCAGGAACCTGACTGATCTAGAGAAGATCTGTGTGGAGGAGTGGGCCAAAATCCCTCCTGCAGTGTGTGCAAACCTGGTGAAAAACTACAGGAAACGTTTGACCTCTGTAATTGCAAACAAAGGCTACTGTACCAAATATTAACATTGATTTTCTCAGGTGTTCAAATACTTATTTGCAGCTGTATCATACAAATAAATAGTTAAAAAATCATACATTGCGATTTCTGGATTTTTTTTTTTTAGATTATGTCTCTCACAGTGGACATGCACCTACGATGACAATTTCAGACTCCTCCATGATTTCTAAGTGGGAGAACTTGCAAAATTGCAGGGTGTTCAAATACTTATTTTCCTCACTGTATATATATATATATATAATTCACGTGTTAATTATACCTATCATAGATAGATAGATATAATTAACACAGTGAAGACTAATTCATTTACACAATGTATGTAGCTTTTCTTATTTATTGTAGTTTTTTGTCCTATTGCTTGCAATTAGTTTCTTATACTTATTTCATCACTGACTGTTTATTTATTTTCAGTGAGCTTGAGTTTTTTTTTTTTTTTGTCTATTTTTAGGCTCGTATTAGTTTGATATTGACATTGCTGACAAGGATTATGAAAATTCTATGGTATCAAAGATTTTAATATCATAACCTTTTTAAAAGAAAAAAAAAACTTTTTTTTTCAAAATTACTGACATTCCAGATAAAGTTTGAATGGAGTAAAGCGTGTGTTTATGCTATTAAGAAAGTGTAGACTATAATTTGGCCAAAGAAGGACTTTTGTTTTTTAATTAAATGTTAATTTAAAAGCAGCCTATTATCATTGTATTAGCATGTTACCGTTACCCCTTACAGCTCCGACAACGTTTTGTTCCATCGTCCACGCGGTGCCAAATCACACCAGGAGTGAAGCAACTGGATTCGCGAGACCACGAGATTCTGGGATGCTTCTGAAACGTGCCGCGGCGAGGCTGGTATAATATATATATATAACACAAGCATTGACTTGACTAGAGCGACCGTGATTAGCTCCGGTGGCCGCGTCGGAGCCGTAATGCGTGGCAGACATGATGCTCAGATCATCTCTCACATCACTGAATCTGCTGTTAAAAATGAACCATCCATTCATCATATCATCGTGCAAAACTAAGAATTAGTCTAATTAGAATCATTGTAATGTGACGATCGGGTGCGGGTCGGGTCGGTTATTTAAATCAGAGAAAAATATAGGTGCAGGTGGGTGGAGGGCGGCTAATTTATTTGAAGCAGTGGATTCGGGTGACATTTGAGCTCATCCACGCATCTCTAGCGCACGGGTTATACATTTGTGCCGCTACACGTGACATATAAAAGCAAATAGACATATGATTATAACAATATATTTTCTGTATGTGTTTTGTATACAGCTCATGGTACACAGCAAAATCTCCAGTGTTGAAATCCTAGTGTTAAGGACTTTTAGAGTAAAGTGTTAAAGTTGTGGTGTTGAACTTTAGGGGATTAACACTAGCTAGTGTAAACAGCGCCCTCTGGCCGGTGTCAATACGCAGAGAAACTCTTATAACACTCTGTTGAGTGTTATTAGTCACATCCGGGACATTTGCTCGTGTGCGCGCCTGACCCATCTGGAATATTTTTCATAGAAGCCATTTTCTTAGATTCGCTATGCGGAGCATATGAGGACGGAAAACAGCGAAATTAAGTGTTTAATCTTACTCACAATATGTGTTTTGTAAGATCATATCGTTTTATAGCGATATTTATGAGGTGTGTGCGCCTAAACGTTTTTTTAAAGACATTTCTTCCACTCGCGAGGCGGACCAGACGAGGACGTTTCTTTTTAAAAGGGAAACGCCGAAAGTTAAGTGTTTTATCTAATTTATTTCACAACATCATATTGATTTATAGCAATATTTGTGTGATGTGCACTCCTAAACTTTTTCTCAGATAGATATTTTCCTTCACTCATGATGCGGAGAAGACAGGGAAATTGGTTTTATCATGGAAAACACCGAAAGTAAGTGTTTAACCTCATTTATATTTTGTATTTTATAAAATAATATTACTTTATGACAATATTTTTATGCTGTGCGCGCCTAAATGTTTCTCACAGATACATTTGAATGGCTATGCATTGACGCGGAAGACACTTTTAACAGGGGAAACATAAGAAGTAAGTGTTTTACCTCATTTAAAATTTTTGTTTTATTACATCACATATTGATTAATGTGTTGTGCACTCTAAACCTTTCTCAGAGAGACATTTTCTTTCACTGGAGATGTGGAGCAGACGGGGAAGTTGGTCTTCTCAAGGAAAACACTGAGTGAGTTAAATTGTTCGTCATTCAAAGTGATTTTGTGCCCTCACAAGTCTTGGAATATGGCACATGAGTCGCTTAAACTACTTTAGACACTTTATTATCTTTTTTTTAAAGCATGAACATGTGTTTTGTGTTCAGCAAATGTGAATCGTGTGGAATTGCAATTTTAAGTTAACTGTTCCTTTAATATTGTTACAGATGGTTCATGCTGGCTTAACAGAAAAATCGAAAGATGATGTGCTTGAAGAGTATGAAGCCACCAATACATTAAGTGGGATGAAAAGAGCTTACACATACCAGAGACATGGGTAAGCCACAATTGCATATTTTAAGATTATTGATTGTCATGCTTAATTTTTTGATTATTAAACAATAATTATAAAGAGTCTGATCTCCTTCTAAAAATGTTTCTTAAAAGCATCACATGTAAGTTTTTGGTATGCTTGCATTGTTATTTATTTATGTGCTGTCCCATTTATGTACATTCATTTTGGTAGGAGGAGTCCAACCATAAGTGAACAGTAAATGTTTACTTATACTCATGCCTTTCCACAGATGCCATGTATGACAGTTTCTTCTATGGATTATTCAAAATATCTATTTTTTGTGTTCCTCAGAAGACAGAAGGTCCTACAGGTGTGGAATCACATGAGTATAAATAAATGACAGAATTTTCAGTTTTGGGTTAACTATTCTTATATTGTAAGTGATACTTGTCCCTGACATTTCACCTGATAAATCAACCTGTCCTCCAACCAATACGCCCGTATAGGTCGTTTGTCCAAATCCCTGAAATACGACCCATCAGAGCGTATACTACAATTGCGCCCCTATCGGCAGCAGGACATTTTCATATTAATGTTTTGTACTCTTTTATCTGCGTTATAGTTCGGGTTTCGTGTAGCTCGGTTGGTAGAGCATTGCGTTATACGTATGTATATGTATATATATGTATATATATATGTGATCATGCGATTATGGGTTCGATCCCAGAGAACGCACGCGCTCATAAAATGTGCACTAAAAATCATGATTTTGCATGATTCCTGTAAGGGTAGGGTTAGGTGTGGTCATTAAATGCGAATTAGCCACCTAGTAAAATATGTACGAATACTGTGAGATTGGTGTAAAAGTCCACACATTGCATTTAAATAAACACGCATTTTGATTGGTAATGACAGTCATCGTCATTTCTTGGCGACAGGCGCAACACGAGACTGTCATTATTTTTATGCGTGCTAGAGGGCGCTTAACTTTAAAAGCGTAAATATAGGTCGTAATCAAACGACCTATAGGAGGATCTTTGTTGGCATCTTTGTACGCATGCGTGAGTGGTTGTGTGACAACAAAACAAACAGTATGGCGGGCTGACTGTCATTTCTTGACGACAGACGCAACACGAGACTGTCATTATTTTTATGCGTGCTAGAGGGCGCTTAACTTTAAAACGTAAATATAGGTCGTAATCAAACGACCTATAGGAGGATCTTTGTTGGCATCTTTGTACGCATGCGTGAGTGGTTGCGTGACAACAAAACAAACAGTATGGCGGGCTGTAAAGACGCGACGAGCACTTTCAAGAGAGTTAGCGGGCGAAATCCACAATATATAAGCACTTTAACATCTGAAGACCGGAGGAGGTTTGGAGAGAAGCTCAAAATTTGTATTGGTGACAAAATTGAAGTTATTCAAAGCCCATATGAGATCTGGGATGACAAAAAACGTTGGTCCGACTCGCCGGTGTCTTGGCCACCAATCTGCTGGGGAGACATTTATTCTTATTTAATAGAAACCCCTGGACCCTTCACTCATGAAAGATTCAAGGCTTTCAAAAGTCTGGAAGCCTATGATTATTTTGTTTCTCGTAAAGTTGGGCCGATCTTTTCTGCCAAACAGAAAGCAGTGATCGTGCTAAAAGCAGAGGTTAGACCTGGCCAAGCAGAGTCACAGCATGATTCGCATCTCCCGTGGGTGATCGCCAAAGAGAACGGCGAAATAATCACTGCTCACTGCGACTGCAAATCCGGGCAAGTCTTCATTGATCAGTGTTCTTATTTATGTATTGAAAATGTAGTGACTGTTGTACCAATTCAATTGTGTTCAGTGTGAGACTTTCAATGGCATCTGTACTATGGTGAAAAATTGTATATCACAGCTTACACAGCGTCCAGGTTCAATCGTCTAATTGCACGCAACCATTTCTTTCGTTTTTTGCGATCCTTTTCGGAGGGAATTCGAAAAAACTTTTTATCAGGCCCCCAACGAGCCATACAATCGACCACACAGCAAGAGTGAACCATCCTCTTCTCTAAATCCTCATCCAAACGTGCAAAACAATCAAATTACAGGTATCTAGCGGTGTTTCCTGCCACACGATTCCCATGATGCAACGCGACAAACGTAAACAATGACGTCACAAAAGATCCGCCTATAGGGTCGTTTTTTGTTGGAGGACAGGCTCTGATAAATGGATGTGAAATAATCCTTTTTGTTTTTTCTCCTATTTTACCGGAGCACTTTTGTGATGCTGCAAGTGGGAGTTGGGTATCTTGCCTGGCTGAAAACTGCAGAGAAACACATCTCGTCTTGCTGAAAACTAAAACTAAAAATTGGTCCGCTTTTTCACATCTGGTGTATGAGATTCGAGGCTAAACATAATTTTTTTAAACAATCAATTAAAATTTTTAAAAACCTTACAAAAATATTGGTTAAAATGCATCAATCGCACATGGCTTTGCATGTTAAATGATTTACAAGGTGGTGATGTTTTAAGCAGATAACTCAACATATCAATTTATTCTGATGTTGACACAACCCCTTGAGTAAAATGTTATGGTACAGAGTATCAAATTGGTATGTATGTTTGCAGTAGTGTTGAATATGAAACTCCAGTGTTCTAAAAAATTGTTATTATTGTAAAAGATGAGAAGGTTTTTCTTTTGACAAGCAGTGTTCAAACTGCAAATGGACGAACACCTTCATGCATTTATAATGATGAAATTGTTCATTTTTCAGTGTTTGCACTGCAGGACCTATTTTATTATCGACCATTTGATAAGCAGTATTCTTACAATTCTGATGACCGAAATGGAAATATTGTGCCGCCTTGTCACTTATTCTAAAAGTGAACTGTCATTGTCACGAATCTGGTCTGCACTCCCGTTCATTCACCACTAGAGGTCACCCGCTCACCACATGGACCTTCACACCACACATCACATGGACTCCAATTCCCATCAGCCATCTCACCAATCACACGCACACAGCTGTCACCAATCATTCATTGCACTAATCACACGCACACCTGATCACACAGCATCTCTATCACACACACTATTTCAACCCTGGACATTCTCTCCCCTGGGCCGAGTATTGTATGCTTCATCGCTGCCCTACAGAGCCCCATTAGTTTTCCTTGCCTTACCTTGCCTTGCCTAGCCTAGCCTTGCCTTTGTTTTCCCGTGTTGGACTCTAGCCCGTGTTCCCTGGATTATCTCTCTGCCTTGCCCTTTGGATATTGTTCGCCGATCGCCGACCCACGCCTGCCTCTGTTGACTCTTTGCCTCGTCCTCGTTATTCCTGTTTGCTATTGTTTGACCCTGCCTGTACGACCACGTCTCTGCTTATCAATAAAGTCTGCAAATGGATCCGCATGCCTCACGTCTCGTCAGCCCCGTAACAGAATACTCGGCCCCACAAGGATCCAGCGGCTGTTCAAGTGGATCATGGCCAGGTATGAACACCGCGATCTTGTTGCTAGCCCTCAAGCAGGGTACACGATCACTTGCGGGTTACATTACGGAATATTTGGCTTTGGCTAATGGCTCAGGATTGCCGGACAATATGTTGATTGACTTTTTCTGCGATGGCCTTAATCAGCCTCTAAAGACTAAAGTAATTCATAAGGGTCCGCGCTCGTCACTGCGTGCGTTTGTGGAATATGTTCTGTGGACTGTTGGTTCAGCTTTCACTGTGGGTGTCGCGGAGGAACGCGACACCGCACTCTCTCGTTGGATAGCAGCCACACTGGAGCAGACACACAAAGTGGCAGCGACAGCGAAGCCCGTTCGCAAAATGGCGGCCACAACAAACCCCTGTCTTGTCATCGCTGTCAGTCAAGAGCCAAATCAAGCCTCAGTTAATGTCAAAGAGCTAAGTCAAGTCACAGCTGATCATCATGAGTCAAGCCAAGTTACAGCTTCTCTTCGTGAATCCAGCCAAAACAAAGCTGATCTTCACAAGCTAAGTCAAGTCACAGCTGACCGTCATGAGTCAAGTCAAGTCACAGCTGACCGTCATGAGTCAAGTCAAGTCACAGCTGACCGTCATGAGTCAAGTCAAGTCACAGCTGACCGTCATGAGTCAAGCCAAGTCACAGCTTCTCTTTATGTATCAAGTCAAGTCAGAGCTGATCTCCAAGAGCCCAGTCAAGTCAGAGCTGATCTCCAAGAGCCCAGTCAAGTCAGAGCTGATCTCCAAGAGCCCAGTCAAGTCAGGCTGATCTCCAAGAGCCCAGTCAAGTCAGAGCTGATCTCCAAGAGCCCAGTCAAGTCAGAGCTGATCTCCAAGAGCCCAGTCAAGTCAGAGCTGATCTCCAAGAGCCCAGTCAAGTCAGAGCTGATCTCCAAGAGCCCAGTCAAGTCAGAGCTGATCTCCAAGAGCCCAGTCAAGTCAGAGCTGATCTCCAGAGCCCAGTCAAGTCAGGCTGATCTCCAAGAGCCCAGTCAAGTCAGGCTGATCTCCAAGAGCCCAGTCAAGTCAGAGCTGATCTCCAAGAGCCCAGTCAAGTCAGAGCTGATCTCCAAGAGCCCAGTCAAGTCAGAGCTGATCTCCAAGAGCCCAGTCAAGTCACGGTTGCTGTTAAAGAGCCCAGTCAAGTCACAGTTGGTCGTCATCAACCGAGTCACGTCTCAACTGATCTCCCAGAATCTTGTCACGTCACGGCCGCTCGTCCAGAGTCACAGCAGCACGACACAGCTGCCCGTCCAGAGTCACAGCAGCACGACACAGCTGCCCGTCCAGAGTCACAGCAGCACGACACAGCTGCCCGTCCAGAGTCACAGCAGCACGACACAGCTGCCCGTCCAGAGTCACAGCAGCACGACACAGCTGCCCGCCCAGAGTCACAGCAGCACGACACAGCTGCCCGCCCAGAGTCACAGCAGCACGACACAGCTGCCCGTCCAGAGTCACAGCAGCCGCGACACAGCTGCCCGCCCAGAGTCACAGCAGCACGACACAGCTGCCCGTCCAGAGTCACAGCAGCACGACACAGCTGCCGTCCAGAGTCACAGCAGCCGCGACACAGCTGCCCGTCCAGAGTCACAGCAGCACGACACAGCTGCCCGTCCAGAGTCACAGCAGCACACAGCTGCCCGTCAGAGTCACAGCAGCACGACACAGCTGCCCGTCCAGAGTCACTTCACGTCTCAGCTGATCTCCTAAAGTCAAGTCACGTCACAGCTGCTCGTCCAGAGTCACTTCACGTCTCAGCTGATCTCCTAAAGTCAAGTCACGTCACAGCTGCTCGTCCAGAGTCACTTCACGTCTCAGCTGATCTCCTAAGGTCAAGTCACGTCTCCGCTGACCGTCCAGAGTCCCAGCGTCACGTCTCCGCTGACCGTCCAGAGTCCCAGCGTCACGTCTCCGCTGACCGTCCAGAATCGGGTCACGTCTCCGCTGACCGTCCAGAGCCACAGCCCGTCACGGCTGACACACTCAGATCATCAAGGTCAGTCTACCATTATCCTGATTTGATGTCTAGTTTGAGGGATGTACCGCTGGTGTCTGCACGCGCAGCTGGTATCCCCAAACCAACTCACTCTAACTTTCCTGTTCTTCTGCATATTCCCCTGTCCGAGACACTTCCCCTGATGGGAATCGCTTTGTGTTGCGTTTGGGCTGCGTACACCACCGCAGAACTGCCCGAGGTGGCGGCGCCTGCTGTAGCTTCTCTAGAGGTGGCGGTCCACACTGCAGAACCTTCAGAAGCAGCGGGGCTCGCGTTGGCACCTTGTATGGTGGAGGCACCCAGCAATGAACTCTCCCTGTGTCCTGAGTTTACCGCTGTAGAACCTCCAGAGGTGGCGGCAGCTGCTGCAGAATCTCCAGAGGTGTCAGCGGTATCCGTCAAAGAACTCTCGTCCTGTCCTGTCACGGCTAGAGAGGCCGTCAATGAACTCTCGTCCTGTCCTGTCACGGCTATGGAGGCCGTCAAAGAACTCTCGTCCTGTCCTGTCACGGCTAGAGAGGTCGTCAATGAATTCTCGTCCTGTCCGGTCACGGCTATGGAGGCCGTCAATGAACTCTCGTTCTGTCCGGTCACGGCTATGGAGGCCGTCAAAGAACTCTCGTCCTGTCCTGTCACGGCTATGGAGGCCGTCAAAGAACTCTCGTTCTGTCCGGTCACGGCTATGGAGGCCGTCAAAGAACTCTCGTTCTGTCCTGTCACGGCTATGAAGGCCGTCAATGAACTTCCTATGTTCCCTACCCCAGTCCTTGTGTCTGTGCATGTTCTGTCTTCTCCTTGTGTCTCCGTCCTCCCTAGGTCCCAGGCTCTGCTGTGGGTTCCTGATCCGCCCTGGTGGGCTCAAGTCCCGTCCGGTCCGCCCTGGTGGGCTCAAGTCCCGTCCGGTCCGCCCTGGTGGGCTCAAGTCCCGTCCAGTCCGCCCTGGTGGGCTCAAGTCCCGTCCGGTCCGCCCTGGTGGGCTCAAGTCCCGTCCGGTCCGCCCTGGTGGGCTCAACCTCTGTCCGGTCCGCCCTGGTGGGCTCAACCTCTGTCCGGTCCGCCCTGGTGGGCTCAACCTCTGTCCGGTCCGCCCTGGTGGGCTCAACCTCTGTCCGGTCCGCCCTGGTGGGCTCAACCTCTGTCCGGTCCGCCCTGGTGGGCTCAACCTCCGTCCGGTCCGCCCTGGTGGGCTCAACCTCCGTCCGGTCCGCCCTGGTGGGCTCAACCTCCGTCCGGTCCGCCCTGGTGGGCTCAACCTCCGTCCGGTCCGCCCTGGTGGGCTCAACCTCCGTCCGGTCCGCCCTGGTGGGCTCCAGTCCCGTCCGCTCCGCCCTGGTGGGCTCAGTCCCGTCCGCTCCGCCCTGGTGGGCTCAGTCCCGTCCGCTCCGCCCTGGTGGGCTCCAGTCCCGTCCGCTCCGCCCTGGTGGGCTCCAGTCCCGTCCGCTCCGCCCTGGTGGGCTCCAGTCCCGTCCGCTCCGCCCTGGTGGGCTCAACCTCCGTCCGGTCCGCCCTGGTGGGCTCAACCTCCGTCCGGTCCGCCCTGGTGGGCTCCAGTCCCGTCCGCTCCGCCCTGGTGGGCTCCAGTCCCGTCCGCTCCGCCCTGGTGGGCTCCAGTCCCGTCCGCTCTGCCCTGGCTTCCTGCTCTGCCGGCTCTACCTCGGTCCCAGATCACTCCCTTGCCACAAGGACCTGGCCCTCCATCCCTCCCCCTGTTCCGCCTCCGCTCCACCTCCCTCCTGGATCATAACTGTGTGGAGCGTCTGGAAGCCGCTCTTTGGGGGGGGGCTCTGTCACGAATCTGGTCTGCACTCCCGTTCATTCACCACTAGAGGTCACCCGCTCACCACATGGACCTTCACACCACACATCACATGGACTCCAATTGCCATCTCACCAATCACACGCACACAGCTGTCACCAATCATTCATTGCACTAATCACACGCACACCTGATCACACAGCATCTCTATCACACACACTATTTCAACCCTGGACATTCTCTCCCCTGGGCCGAGTATTGTATGCTTCATCGCTGCCCTACAGAGCCCCATTAGTTTTCCTTGCCTTACCTTGCCTTGCCTAGCCTAGCCTTGCCTTTGTTTTCCCGTGTTGGACTCTAGCCCGTGTTCCCTGGATTATCTCTCTGCCTTGCCCTTTGGATATTGTTCGCCGATCGCCGACCCACGCCTGCCTCTGTTGACTCTTTGCCTCGTCCTCGTTATTCCTGTTTGCTATTGTTTGACCCTGCCTGTACGACCACGTCTCTGCTTATCAATAAAGTCTGCAAATGGATCCGCATGCCTCACGTCTCGTCAGCCCCGTAACAGACATGCTGTGAAGTGTTGACATGTTAATAAACAACTGCTTTGAGAGCTGCAGTGTAATTGTGATTATTATTTTTTTTTTAAATTTAAAATCTACTGTGCTTTTAAATTTATTTATTTTTTTAATCTTCTGGCTGCTTTTTTTTAACTTTCAACACAGAGGAGAGTTTTGTAATGTTAACTCAATACACTGGAGTTAAAATATCAAGAGTTAAAATCTATCTTAAAGGTGTTAAATTGTAACTCTTTACACTGGTGTTAAGGAAAAATCAACACTCTCTGGTATGGACCAGAGTTGTTTTTTTAACTCTATACCGTGTAAATATGACTCATTCATAGAGTTAAACAAGTAGCTCTATGAAGAGTGTTAATGTAACTCTGAAAAAATTGGCACAATATGTACACTTTTTTGGAGTTGATTTTAACTCTGTTAGAGTTGAATTAACACTCATAATTTTGCTGTGTATTTTTATAACGATAAAGGATGTTGATGACATACAACGAGTCTGCCTATTATATTCAAAATCAACTACAGATCATATTCGGAAGTTATTAGAAGCACTCAATGATGGTTTAAAGTGACTTATAAACAAACACATTAATAATTACATAAATTTTCAAGTGTAGCTTGATTCTAATTGTACCTCTAATTATATTATAGGTTATTCTTATAAGTATTAAAGAAATTTGTGTTTCTGGTGTAGAACCAAACTTTACTTATCAAAATGTAATGCTGTATATTGAGCAGCCGACGATGTTGAATCCATATACGAGATACACATCTGAGGAAAAATACATTGTTGGTCGGCGACACCTAGCGTGCAGGCGTGAATTAGCACAAGGTGAACAATCGTTTCGCGCTCAGGGTGAAAGCACCGTTGTCGGCAATTTGCATTGCGCTCAGTGTGGAACGGCTTTTATTTCACTAAAATGTTTCACTAAATGTTTAGATTTTATCAAATTATTGTGCACCCATGATTTTTCTAGAGTATCTTTTGCTGCTGAATTATCCAATAGTTTATAATAGTATTTTTGTCATAGATTATGATTACCGTATTGACCCGAATATGTATTTTTCTTGGAAATACATCTGAAAAAATGCGATCGTTTTATATTCAGGGTCTAGACTTGGACATGTCAATAATACACCCACAACAATACGTGGCGCCAGAAACGCATAAAACGAGTGTGCGATGAAATATGTAATGTAATGTGTGATGTAAAGATCGCGAGTGAAAACAAAAGAAAAAGAAAAGCTTACAGGGGCATGAGTCGTGACTGTCATGTTAGCCTGATGGGAACAAACTTGCTCTGTAAGTGATTTTAAAACATGACAGTACCCAGATTTGAAGACTACAATAATATTTCACTTCTACTGTTAATACAATTTTGGTAGGCTACTATGAGATGGATAGCCTAAATGTTATATAATTCAGATGGGCTACCTGTTATTTTTATGGTATATCAAAAAGTGTATATTTTTAAATGTCATTGTTGGTACATTTTACCAGTATTTACCATACTTTCAAAACAAAAATTAAAATAGGAAAAATATGCAATATGAAAATTAAAAAAAAAAAAATGTTTTACAGAGAGAGAAAGAGGGAAAAAAAACAAGATTTGGTTTTCAAAAAGCCTTTTTCCAAAAGGTACATCTGGAAAAAGGGAGGTCGTCTTATAATCAGGGTCGTCTTATATTCGGGTCAATACGGTATATTTTTTTTTTCATTCGTTATTTTTCATTAAAATGAATTTGTCTATTTAGCAGATTGTGTTTAACACACAAATGAGTGATGATCAGGTCAACACACAGAAGCATAGAAATTCTACATTGATTAAAAATAAAACTGCACTGGTATCGGATCGGAATTGGCAGATACTCAGAATTTTCGGTATCGGATCGGTTCTGAAAAATTGGTTTTGTTGAATCCCTAAATCCAACCCTGTGGATTACCTGTCTCTCCTCCAGAGCCTTTAGTCTTGTGGGTCCAGGAAGGGTGCTTATATGTCTGGATACCGCTGCACAAATCTTTCAACCATGAGAAATACAGTTCCAGCATGTCTTCAAATCCAGGACAACAGAATGGTCAGGATGATCTGAAACATATAACCAACTGAAATCAATTTAAACTATTTTGTCTTGCCTGAGTGATGCTGAAACAACCAGGTTTAGTTTTTCACCCAGGATTTGCTGCTTCTTATGGAACAGTCTTCATGATGAATGATTTCTTGATCTTGTATCCTTGTATCTTATTACACCTTGCACCTGGATCTTGAAACCCATCTCTACTCGTAATAGTTATCTTGTTGCTGCTGCCCAGACTGTCTCTCCACCTGATGATTAAAAAAAAATGAATAAAACATTTATAACAATGAATAAACATTTACAGCAATGAATAAAACATTTATAATACTAGGTTGTAACAAATGAGCATCTTTTCTTATAAGCAACTCACTGAATCATTGACTCAACTGGTGGCAGTCAGGACCTAAAAAAAGTGAACCATTTGTTTATTAAAGATTTGTTGAAACTAAAGAATTAGATCTATTTGAGAATTAAACTAGCATAAAAAGCATGCATGTAAAAAACACCATTAACACCATTAACGAGCAGATGACACAATTTACAGGCCTGTCACTTGAGGGGGAAAGGCGGAAATTATTAATCCCACAGACACTGAACATGATTTCGGCAGCCTCGGTCAAATTAAACTTCATACAGTGGTTTATATTCAAGTTTACAGTATGGCTAGCATGAGCATCATCAACTAGCGCGAACGGCAGGCAGTCAAACAAACTAATTAACTTTACTACGGTTAAAGTTTAAAGAATATGAAAGTGAATACTGTATAGTTTATCGTGTTAAATTTCAAATAACTAAAAGAAAGGTATACAATTTTATCTCGAGGTTTTAACGCCTAACGTTACCTCAGACCGCCTCATACTACTCGTGAGCTAATTAACCGAACAGGGCATTTATTTATTAAATTAAATTGAAAACCTACAAAAAAAAAAATACAAAACACTACTCATCTTTGGTGACATCTAAAGTTATGTATCAGTAAAAACGATTGATAAAAGTAGATTTATAGCGCTTACCTTTTCCTCCGTGTCCGTCTGCTGGAAGTTGACCGTTAATGACAGGCACACGCACTCTTGTGCAGTAGGCTACTCAGACAGTGACGCGCTGCACGCTGCTGGTTTAAATGTTAATTTGTCCCGTGCCCTCTTTCAATAAATCTCATTCTCAGTCATTCACAAACATGTAAATAACAATGATCACCATTTGCTAGGCAAACTATTTGGTTTTTGTTTTGTCCTTAATTTGATGACACACACACACACACACACACACATACACACACACACACACACATATATATATATATATCTACAAATATAATAATTCATGCCATCTTTTAAAATGCTTGATGAATTCAGTATATTTCCAAAAACATAGGCTATCCAAATGGTATCTTAACATGATAATACATGTAGTGCAATAATATGAAAACGGTCTTCATGGGACTAACAAGCGACGTCTTTTGAGGACGTGCCCACGACGTTTCTGGAACGTCAGCCAAGATTCTAAAAAATGGAACTTTACCACGATGTCCTCACAACGTCGCCATAAAGTAATTGCTAGGGTGTTGCTATGCGGTTGCTAGGGTATCCAGGGTGGTTGCTAGGGCTGTTGCTAGGGTACCCAGGGTGGTTGCTAAGGTAAATGGGGTGGTTGCTAGGGTACCTGGGGTGGTTGCTAGGGTATTGCTAGGCAGTTACTAGTTGTCACAGATTGTTACTGTGGAGTTTTATAGAGTTCTTAGTTTGAATTAGCACTTAGCTAATCACTATTAGCATGTAGCTATTGACTGCTAGCATGTGTACCATGTTTGGAAGTCCTATTTGTTAGCATGAGTCAAAAGAACCAACTCCCAAGTCTATACGACATTCTGATGCAAAGATATAGGACTTGATAAATGGTTGCTAGGGTACTCTGTTTGGTTGTTAGGAAGTGGCTTGGCAGCTGCCAATGAAAATACTCCAAAGGCTGTTTGCCAGTATGAATAATATAAACCAATCCCCATGTCTCTATGACATTCAGATTTGAAGATATGCCTGTTTGGGTTTGGGTTGCTAGGGTACTCGACATTGGTTGCTAGGGAGTAGCTAGGAAGTGTCTATGCTGATTCATGATTGGCTGTTTGCTGCCCCGAGTCAAACGAGCCCACCCCCATGTTTCTATGATATTCAGATTGAAAGATATGGCTGTTTGGGTTTGGGTTGCTAGGGTACTCGACATTGGTTGCTAGGGAGTGGCTAGGAAGTGTCTATGGTGATTCATGATTGGCTGTTTGCTGCCCCGAGTCAAACAAGCCCACCCCCATGTCTCTATGACCCGAAGATATCCATCTGGGCTTTTAAAATGGCAGTCTATGGGATCAGTTGCAAGGGTGCTATAAATGGTTGCTAGGGCGTGGCTTGGTAGCTTCATAATGATCCTGAGAGTCTGATTGGTTGGCTGAGTAAAATGAGCCCACCCCCATGTCTCTATGATATTGTGATGCAGAGTTATGTTCAATGCAAAATTCCTATGTAAATTACCATAGTAGGAAAAACGTTTGCTGTTTCATGGGCCGTCCCTCACCATGGTATGTCAATGGGGCAATTTTGAGGCGCTCTTGTGCCCCAGGGTTACAACTTATACCCCATTGCGGAGTATGTTCTCGCACAGCTTGATAGCCTCTCTAAATGTGGTGATTCATATGTTTCTACGAAATTCTTGCTCTGTGCTACGACTCGTCAAAGTTGGCCTCAATGTTAAGTCTATGGGATTTTTCGCCCACTGTACGATTATCGTACGCCCGGTCGCATATAAAAGATATAGCACACCATTCCTCAATAAGCCGCACGATTTGACGCCTCTTTCATGGGTCTGTGACAAACGGTGCAGGAGGAGTAGCGAACCCGTGGCAAAACTCGGCGCTGGGCAGATACTACAGTGTTCTGCGCGATTGTAGAGAGCCAACTCCCATGTCTGTATGATGTTCTGGAGCTGAAATATGGCTTCTTTATGTTGTTATACGGTTGCTAGCGTTCTCTATGTGGTTGCTAGGGTGTAGCTGCACAGTCGCCATGGTAATACTTACAGACTGGTTTTTCAGCCCAAACAAAAGAGGCCACCCCCATATCTATACCACTTTCTGGTGCTGAGAAATTGCTTATTCATGAGTTTGTTCAGTTGCTAAGGTACTCTAAATGGTTGCTATGGTGTGGCCATACAGTTTATGGGATGATATTTAAAGACTATTTGACAGTCTGAATCAACAGAGCCCAACCCTATGTTTCTACAATGCTTTGGTGCTGAAATATTGTTTGTTAATGTCCTTTTACGGTAGCTAGGGTGCTGCAAGTGGTTGCTAGGGCATAGCTATGAAGTTGTCATGTCAGTACTTATTGGCTGCTTGATAGGCCGAGTCAAATGAGCCCTCCCCCAAGTCTCTGTGACCTCCTGATCCAAAGATATACTCTCACTAATTTGGTGCCAATGTTAAGTCTATGGGACTTTTTCGCCCAAATTTTTTCGTCCACCAGACGAACATCGTACACTCAATTACTTATGAGGGATATAGTACACCTCTCCTCAATATGCCGCATGATTTGACATCTTATTCATGGGTCTACGACAAAAGGTGCAGGAGGAGTAGCGCCGAAGATTTGTCTGGGCGAATAGTAATAACAATACTAGAATGTACATTTCCTGAAGAAAATGTGAGTGGTGCTTGCAGTGGCAAAACTCGGCGCTGGGCAGTTGGAGTTTGACGGAATGTTCAGATGAGCCAATGTAAGTCTATGGGATTTTTTATGATTTTTAATCTTCATTTTTATGAAAACCGTAAGTCGGATTAGTTAGAAAAGATATAGCACGCTAAGTCAGATCAGTCTCAAGACTTGGGCTGAGTTTGGAGTTTGTAGAGTTAAAGCTCTAGGAGGAGTAGCAGTCAGAAATTTTAGTCTCAGAAAAAGAATAATAATAATAAGAAGTTTAAGTACAATATCAGTAAGTTGGCTTTCTCAAGCCAACTTAACTAGATAAAAAAGTTTGTCGAGGCAAACTTTAAGTTGGCTTGAGAAAGACGGACCAGAAAGTTTGAAAAAGTTTAAGAAGTTTAAAAAAGTTTTAAGTTTGATGGTTTTCAGTATGAAATAGTTTGAAGTTTAAAGTAGTTTTACAAACTTAAGGCAATACAGTCTGACATAGATTGATAGATAGATAGATAGATAGATAGATAGAGTCAGATTATAGATAGATAGATAGATAGATAGATAGACAGAAAGACAGATAGACTTTAGATAGATAGATAGATAGATAGATAGATAGATAGATAGATTATAGATAGATAGATAAGAAACATTAGATAGATGAGTTTGAATGGATTAGAAATAGTCAGTAAGACCTCAATCAACTTTCTTCAGTTAAAAAATGTTTCCCTTCATCTCAGTGGAATAAGATTTTATGACTTTTCAACATTTTCTATCTGTATTCACATAAAAAATAATTCACATTTTTACTAATATGGTCTTTGAAAATGAATGGGAAATACGAAAAAATCTATATATTTTTTTTTAATTTGTCAAAAAATAATAATAAATCTAGCATAGGTCTGAAAATTCTCACACAGAAATGAAAGCCTGGTACTAGATCACAAATGCAATGTAGAAAAGACATGTGCACACACGTGTGACTGCAACAAAGAGCATTTTTATAAAATTTGGCAAATAAAATCAATAAATTCTGCATAAATCTGAAAATGTCCACACAACAAAATTAAAGTCTGATACTAGAGCACAAAGGCAATGTGGAACGAGCATACTCACTCACGTACGTACACATGCGCGCACACACACACACACACACACTCTCTTACACACATACCCGCCATTCATATCTGCTCATTGCAGTTGTTGTTTAGTTTAGTTTTTTTTTTTCCGTTTTGATTTTATTTACATTTATGTAAAAAAAATAATTAATTTTATTTTACTTTTTGGATTGAAATAAATAAGTACCTGCAATCAAGTTTTAGTGACAACTTGTGTGGCATTTCTGCAAATTTATGTGGCATTATTTCAAAAGCGAGCACTTATACTGTTTTTAATGTATTTTATAATGTTTAAATATATAATTACAAAATATATATCATAAAAGTTGTGTATTTTATAATGTTTAAATATATAATTACCAAATATATATCAGAAAAGTTGTGAGAGGAGCAGTTGACCACTTCCAGAAAAAATGAATGGCTCTCTATGGGCCTCTGCTGGATATATATGGTCATTACACTATTCTTTCAAAAACTGTGATTTCTACAAGTTTTTCTCTAACCACCAGATGGCAGTATTGTACACCTAACACCTAGATCAATATCCAGAAACAGTTTAAATTAAATTTAGATCATCATTTAAGATATTTATTCATAAAAATGTAATATTTCACATGTAAGCTAATTGTGTAGCTAAGGATTTTTGTGGTAAACAGTTACAAAAGTACTTCATATCTCCCAAAACACAGCATTAATGTATAGATGAGAAGTAAACAAACAAACAAAAAAGATATATTATTTGTATGATTAAAAATTTATAAATGTTTTACAATTACTCTTTCAATTTTGGGGTCATATTGCCCCCAAAGGACACAGGTGTAAACAGGAAAAACAGGTCTTATGATTGAAAGGTCTATGTTTGTTTATTTGTTTGTTTGTGTGTGTGCGGCGTGTCTGTGTGTCTGTGTGGTGTGTGTGTGTGTGTGTGAGATAGATCTCAGATAGAGAGATAGATGAGTTTGAATGGGTTAGAAATAGTACATAGAAGGGACGTCTGATAGATAGATAGAGAGATAGATGAGTTTGATTGGGTTAGAAATAGTACATAGAAGGGACGTCTGATAGATAGATAGAGAGATAGATGAGTTTGAATGGGTTAGAAATAGTACATAGAAGGGACGTCTGATAGATAGATAGAGATAGATGAGTTTGAATGGGTTAGAAATAGTACATAGAAGGAAGTCTGATTGAGTCTAATGGGCTTCAGTGTGTTTAGATTTAAATTTTGACAGTTGGAGTTTGACGGAATGTTCAGATGAGCCAATGTAAGTCTATGGGATTTTTTATGATTTTTAATCTTTATTTTTATGAAAACCGTAAGTCGGATTAGTTAGAAAAGATATAGCACGCTAAGTCAGATCAGTCTCAAGACTTGGGCTGAGTTTGGAGTTTGTAGAGTTAAAGCTCTAGGAGGAGTAGCAGTCAGAAATTTTAGTCTCAGAAAAAGAATAATAACTAGAATGTACATTTCCTGAAGAAAATGTGAGTGGTGCTTGCAGTGGCAAAACTCGGAGCTTGGCAGATACTACAGTATTCTGCGCGATTGCAGAGAGCCAACTCCCATGTCTGTATGATGTTGTGGAGCTGAGATATGGCTTCTCTATGTTGATATACGGTTGCTAGGGTTCTCTATATGGTTGCTAGGGTGTAGCTGCACAGTCGCCATGGTGATACTTACAGACTGGTTTTTCAGCCAGAACAAAATAGGCCACGCTGATATCTATACCACTTTCTGGTGCTGAGAAATTGCTTATTCATGAGTTTGTTCAGTTGCTAAGGTACTCTAAATGGTAGCTATGGTGTGGCCATACAGTTTAGATAGATAGATGAGTTTGATGGGATGGTATTTAAAGACTATTTGACAGTCTGAATCCACTGAGCCCAACGCCATGTTTCTACAATGTTTTGGTGCTGGAAAATTGTTTGTTAATGTCCTTTTATGGTTGCTAGGGTGCTGTAAGTGGTTGCTAGGGCATAGCTATGAAGTTGTCATGTCAGTACTTATTGGCTGCTTGATAGGCCGAGTCAAATGAGCCATCCCCCAAGTCTCTGTGACCTCCTGATCCAAAGATATAATCTCACTAATTTTGTGCCAATGTTAAGTCTATGGGACTTTTTCACCCAAATTTTTTCATCCAGCAGACGAACATCGTACACTCAATTACTTATAAAACATATAGCACACCTCTATAACTGGGAGGTTACTAAGCGTATTGCTAAGCGGTTGGTAGTTGTCACACATCATTACTATGTAGATTTACAGAGTTATTCGTATGTTCTAAGTCTGATTTAACACTTAGCTAATCACTATTAGCATGTAGCTATTCACTGCTAGCATGTGTAGCATGCATGAGGAAAGTCCTGTTTGCGATCACGAGTCAAAAGAGCAAAACCTGCATGTTTCTATGACACTTTTATCCAAAGATATCCCTTTTGATCTGTTTTCAATGGAGGTCTATGGGGTGGTTGCTAGGGTGCTGTAAGTGGTTGCTAGGGTGTGGCTATGAAGGTCATAGGTCATTACTTATTGGTTACTTAAAGAGGAGTCAAATGAGTGTGTGTGAGTTACAGAGAGAGAGAGAGAGAGAGAAGGGGCTCTAAGGGCCTGCGTGTGTGTGTGTGTGTGAGAAAGTGACAGTTGAGATTCAAATTCACGAACATTCCGCCAATGTAAGTCAATGGGACTTTTTTGCCCGCTTTTTCGTCCGCTGTGCAAACATCGTAGGTCCGATCGCTTAGAAAAGATATAGCCCACATCTCCTCAATGAGCTGGTCGATTTGACACCTCATTCATGGGTCTGTGACAAACGGTGCAGGAGGAGTAGCGAACCGAAGTTTTGTCCAGAAGAAGAATAAGAAGAAGAAGCAGAATAATAATAATAAGTATGCAAGAGAATAATAGTGATGCCTTGCCTTTGGCAAGCACCACTAATAAGAAGTTTAAGTACAATATCAGTAAATTGGCTTTCTCAAGCCAACCTAATAATAAGCTTAAGTAGCAGATCAGTAGGTTGGCTCTTTCAAGCCAACCTAATAAGTATGCAAGATAACAATAGTGATGCCTTGCCTTTGGCAAGCACCACTAACTAGAATGTACATTTCCTGAAGAAAATGTGAGTGGTGCTTGCCGTGGCAAAACTTGGACACTGTAGACACACACTGCCCCCCCACCCCAGATGAACGTTAAGCATCCTAAACTCACAGCATATGTAGAGGAAGAGTTTGTGGACCGAGCTGCTGAGATGGAGATGCGCTCCAAGCTTGTAAATGATAACAGTGCAACACAAAGCGTGTCAGAGTTCCCAAATGAAACCCAAACACATGCAATAAAAGGCCGAACAATATAATGCAAGCACTATCAAAGGTTTTACCACAAACTCAACTTTATACTGATAACGTGAGACTGCTTTTCACCTCAGCACACCGCGAGATCTCGTGCGCTCCCAAAAGCCAGGTGAAATGGCTCTGTATTTATTTAACACGCACTGCATTGTTAATTTTGCATGAAAAGATTGTTTTTAATCGAAACCAAAAATGAACAATAATTTCATATGTACTGCCTTTTAAAATTTCAAGTATTTTTCAAGTACCTTTTCATAAAGTTTCAAGGGTTTTCCAGGACTTAAATTAAAAAAATTAAATTCAAATACATCAAGCACTTTAAGCACCTTGTACAAACCCTGAATATTACAGATTTGCCTCATCACAATAGTCTGTGAACAAGGTCCATAGTGAAAGTGTGATTCCATTGGCTATACAATCGTGTTTGTTATGTACGAAACACAATGTGAAAGTAAAGCGGAAGCTTGTCATCAGAAGAATGAGGCAGGTTAGAGAGGGGGTTCAGCAAAAAATCGGCAGCTGGCAGCAGGAAGTGGCTGCCATTGACAGCCAGAGGGTAGGAGGGACCTGCCCCTCGGTAGCAGCCAATCAGTATCGACCAATGTAGCAGCAACCAATCAGATGTAACTGAACGTCAGCTGTGGCTAAAAACCGGAAGTCGGAAGAGGCTGCCAGCGGCACCAAGAAAAATAAGTTATATAAATGTTTAATACTTGTTTAAACAAGTATAAATGTCAGTATTGTATTTGATAAAAAAAGTTTATCAAATATAAACAAAGAAAACAGATCATTTGGTTAAATGTTAAATTCCAGCTGAATGTTTATGTATGAATGCATGTGTGTGTATACAACAATGTTTGTGTGAAATAATGAAAGATACTCACACAAACATATATAATTTATGAGAGGCACTTATTACTAGGTGTATGTTGTATATTTATTATATAGGACGCACACGCTTGCCTAAATGACAAAAAGAGACAGGTCTCATCAATAACCTGTATTTAAAATCATTTTTTGCTGTGTTATATTTTCAGGAAACAACGACATAGCTGTTTATCTATCTATATCTCTAAATAAAGTAGCGGTTAAATTTGTAACAGGCTTGGTATGTTGTCAAAGTCAGTGCTATACAATGTAAACAGTATAAAATACATCCAGTAAGCAAGTAGAGAAAAATGTTAATCAGAAATCAGAATCACTAACAACAATCCTGAGGGATTTACAAGACTTTCAGATTGGAACTGAGTTATACAGAGTTACTCCTCCAGCATCTTGCAATCATCACTGCAAAAGCCTGGATGGGTGTTTTCTGAGTAAAATCCTTGCATCTCTCCTCGTTTTCCTCTTCCAACATAGCCTAAAGGATTCATAAGAAAATGGTGATATTAATACCTAAATTACCTTATTAACAGTAGACATGCATGCACAGCCATTTGAATGATTATTCCCATTGCATTCTGTCATAAAGTACCTAGCAGTGATCACATTTTCATGCATAATGTACACACCTGGTAAGCAGTTTTTGTAAACCTCATTGCAGTGTCTGCAGGGCTGCAGTGTGTACATTTTGAAAAATTCCTGGCATGGCTCAGACTTCATTCTCCATTTTGTTACACCTGTATATTGAAATGAGCAGCATAAAAAAAAAAAAAATAGCATTATTACTAGGGATGCACCGAATCCAGGATTCGGATTCGGCCGAATATTGGACTTTTTGACGGGGTTCGGTTTCTGCCGAACCTTCAAAAAAAAAAAAAAAAAAAATCCACCGAACCCTTAGCTTGCATTAAGCGCGCTACACTGGTCAACGTCACGCCGCCGTTGAGTACGGGAAGGTGTTTAAGGTGGACCGTTCGAATGCAGTATATGTGAGAAAGTGAAAATGGAACTCGTGAGCAGAAAAAGTGTTGTTTGGCAGTACTTTCAGTTGAAAGAAGGCGATTCAAGTCGAGCTACATGTTCAATTTGCAATGCCGATTTGTCTTGTGGTGGCAAGGACCCCAAACAATACATAACATCGCCGCTGTTAAAACATTTGTGTATTAAACATCCGAAAGAATACGAGTTGTGCATGAAGGAATCTACAGACAGCAGCCAAAATGCAGCAACTATATAATTATATCAGGCCAACAATTTTTCGTAATATTTGGCTACTGTTCTAATCGCAGCCTATACTGTTATAAACGAAACAGTCATCTACTATCCATGTTTGAGTAAATGTTCAATAACGTTAATTTCAGATTTAATTCTGATTTTAAAAAAAATAAAATAAAAAATAAAACCCACTTTTCTTTGCAGTGTTGCACTTTTATTGAAAGGTTTTGGTTTTACTTGGGGGTAGCCTACTTTATGGGATTATAAATCTAAAAGGCTAATATTTTGGATATTGATTGGATCCTGGCATAATGTTGCCTATTCTTTTTTTCATTTTTTTTTTTCAGTTAAAATAAAATAAAATGAAAAATACACTGCTGTGGACGTTGTTTACTTCATTAATGTGTTTACTGTGTTAATGGTCTGAGGATGGGAGTAGGATTCGGTATTCTGTTTCGGGTTCGGCAGAATCTTAACCAGTGGATTCGGTTTTTGGCAGAACCCCAAAAATCTGGATTCGGTGCATCCCTAATTATTACAAAGATAAACATTCAGACACAGCAACTGAGAAATTGAATGGTATGGCGCAATTTTAAACATCTTTAAATCAAATATGTAAAAGAAAATACATACTGTCAAGCCAGCAGAAGTGTGCCCTCTTTTGAAATGAGTCTGTATCCACAAGACTTCTGAATTTGGAACAAACCAAAGACAGATTTAACAACGCAGCATCACCCTCCTCCAGGACCACATGAAGAAGAATTTCCAACAGGAAAGCATCTGGCAACTATTGGGTATTATAAACAAGCCAAAAAATTAATGCAATTTCTGAACATCACAGCCTAACCTCCCTTAAAACAGAATGTGAATCCTATAGGAGCAGGTAATATTTAACATTTATGAGGCATTTGCCATAAAGCAACTATAATAGTTAGTGAAGATAAGACTTTCAGTCTCTGTTTCTGTCATACTGAATGTGCTACTACCATCAAGATTCCTATGTTCTGCACTTTCTCCTGCTGTTTTGTCTCCTCCTTGAATGCTTCTGACATGGCTGATGTGCACCGCTTCTTTCTAAAAAAAAATAAATAAACGTGATTTATTACCAAACATTACTTATGCAAAATGGATTTTATTCACATATCCACATATACCTTGCATGTGTCATTTTGGATAAGATCAGATTCACCCACCACCTCCTGATATGGACCATATCATGCTGAAAAGTAAAAGACAAATTTGGAAACGGATGTTTAAATGTCAAAAATTAATACCTTTTATCAATATAGAAAAGAAAAGGATAGTGCTTACCTGGGTGAAGTCAAACTCCCAGTTAAGCGCCATATACAGTGCATACTGCCAAACAGCCAAAAATTAACAATTTTGAATATAAATCAAACAGTTCATTTGACATATACATATATATATATATATATATATATATATATATTTTTTTTTTTTTCACTGGGATCAGCCTGATGTCTTTTGATGACAATTGTTATGGATGTGGGGTTATGCCCAAGATGAATGTGATGGGGACACAAAACCCTTGATACCATCAGCATGAATACACCGCAATCCACAGATGCTGACTGTGCAGGAACATCCTGGAATATAAATCAAAATAGAAAATGAAAATTTTCCTTAACATACATGCATACATATATATATACACACACACACAGCATGAATTAATACCTTATTTTTAACAAGCTTCCAAGATCCTGGAATCATCTTTATTTTTCTAAGGCATGTTTATAAAAGCAAATTGAATGTTCTAATTTAACTACGGTCTAATTCTGGCTTAATCTAAGCCCTGTCTGTGAAACCAGGCCTAAAAGTTGTAAGGAACAATGAACAGTTCCTTTTTATAAAAAAACAAAAACAAAAAAAACAACAAAAATAAAAAGTTTGCATTCACATGCTTAGAACTTCAACTGGAACACAGAACAGTTTTTTCCCATGAAACTTCATGGTACAGAATTACAGCGTATGTAAACCTGAACATGGATACACAGTCAGTATCTCCATAACCACTAGGGTCAGTGGAGTCAAGAGGTGCGTTTACATGGAGCATTGTAATCGGTTTAAAAGTCCAATCCGAATGAAAATGCTCCATATAAACACCTCAATCGGAATAAAAATGCCCAAACCGAATGAAATTGTAATCGGCTTGAGAGGGGTGGGATAAACCTTTCTATAAACCGAACAAAATTAAAATCCTGCCATGTAAACACTTTAAACGGATTACTTTGCGTCTACATCATCACGTCCAGAGGTCGGGTCGTCAGAACGTGAACGTGATGATGTCGGCAACGGTACATTCTGTGATTTGGGGACACCGACACTGCAGTAGAGACTGGGTAATAGTGGAGGTATAAAGTTAAAATTTCAATTATACAGTTAAAAACACATTAGAAAGGAGAACGCTTGCTGTGTGACAGACTATCTGCTCTCATGTCCGGAGTGAAAAACAGATCTGAAATGAAGCGCAATTTTCTGCTTTTCAGCTTAGAAACAACACCGTGATGATAGTGAAAGTAGCTCAATGAAAATAAACAACTTGACCAAAATTTGCCTTTGTCATTTGTCTTTGTATAGATGACAGATTCATAATTTCCGATCTGCTTGAATTTATACGTGCTCACGCCATGAATGTTGTCTGAAACACGATTGTGATAAAGCAATGCTCCTTTGATTCATTGTTCAGCAACTCTTGGTAAGAAATCGTGTATTTGTTCCATTTAAGTACAGGACAACTTTGTAGTATCAGAGTACAATTAATCTCAGAGCTGCATTACAGAGGGGCATATGATTTCTATGATCGCGTTCTGGCCATATGACTGGCGCTCGAATGAGCATAAAGGGATTCAAATATTAACCGTTTATTCTAAGCAAGTGCAAACAGATATTAAATATATTAACGTAAATATGGGCGTTTTTTCCTCTGGTGACTTGTTTTTGTTGTCACTGTAGGCTATTAGCATATCCTAAAATCGAAAGCACAGGCACATGTAAACACCATATCGGATTAGATAACGTCTCATGTAAACAGTTCATTGAATCTTTCAATCGGAATGATTTTAATCGGAATGACAAAAAAAAGTGTACATGTAAACGCACCTAAGGATGTGTATCCTTTTAAGTTTCGGCAGCAAAACCTGTAGAATACACAAAGTTTCTACAATATAGGTTATTTCTTCTTGGCTTAGTTAAGTATACAACCTTTATCTAGATAAAGAGGGGGGAAAATTATGAATAAAAATTACCATAGAAATGAATTAAACCCCCCCCAAAAAAAAAAAAAAAAAGCAGCTGTCAGACAAAATCTTGGATGAAAATGATTTAATTTTTCAAAAGACATTTCCAAAATTAAAAGCTGATTATTTGAGGACAACAAAACCACAACTTACACACACGGTCCAGTGACTTGACTTGCACAGAGGAAAAATTATGCAGTCTTTTGATGAAGCATCAGCCTGTTGGGAGACACAACAAACAAGGTTCAATATTAAAAGATACAATAGGTGATCTGGGAAATGCTAACTTTGAAATGCAATGCCTTTCAATGCCTGCTATCACTGAAAGCATACAATCCCACCCTCCCTGCAAACCACACCTCCTCCAAAACACATGAACGTGCACAGACCAGATCAGAAACAACATTATCGTATTACATCATGTGTCAAAACGTAACAGTACAGTGAGTAATAGTAACACAATAACGAATAAACAACTGTGTCAGCCATTCTCGCTCTGACTCTGCACAGCATACATGAAACAATGGAGTATGACATCTGCTTGAACAGGCTATAGTATGCAAACACGTTGACTTGACAGGGACCACATGCTTTCATTTCATTTAGACCGAACGCAATAAATGAACATTTTACATGTAATCACCTATGGCACCTTTAATTATGATAACATTAAAGCAGTGCATTAAAATGAAACCACAAATTTCTAAAACCCACTTACAGGCAGGGACAGAAATGGATCGCAATTTAGAGGTGGTTGCCAAGTGGCCACTGCATAAGAATTGACAGCATGAACATCCTTGCCCTTGTTTAAAAAAAAAAACATTTTACAACTTAAAGCACAAATATCATGTAATATTAGATACTTGTTAAACAGGTTTAATGATATCTGTATTACCTTTTGTCCAGAAATTATGGATAACTGAGAAAGGCAACAATTCACCACCTATTGTATAAGGATCATGAATGTTTTAGGTAAAAAAAATAAATAAAAATAATTTGATCATAAGCTACTTAAAATATATTAAAATAAAGTTGTGAAACAAAAATATCCACTAACTGTTGCCTCCACTTCCTGGTTCAATCCTAAAGACATCAGATCCAATCTTTTCAACACTGAGGTACCCACTGCACCTATGATCTCTTCCGGTGATTGGGTCTCATCCAAAACATGATCCAACTAAAAATAAATAAGACAGAAACATCAAAAATTAGATGGTCTATAAATGTTTTAATATTAATATTCACATTTATAACTAATGCAGTATTATTGTTTTTCTGCTTTGCTCAAGACAGGATATGTTAGTCGATTATTTTCCTTGTGAAGATATACCTGTGGGTTTGGTGGGTTTTGCAACTGGAAATCTGGGATCTCCTTCCTGGCACGTATATTTGTCTGTCCCCAGCAGTCAGTACGAGGCTCTCGTGAACTTGTTAAAACTACAAAATACAGATGTTTGGAATGTGGAAGTAATGTTGATTAAAAGGAAAATATTAAAAATAATTATACTTTCATTTCATCAGGTGGTTTGTAATAAAACACTGCACTATTCTTACTGGCCACCAAATAATGAGTAAAAAGCTTAAAAGACTAAACCTTGAGATTTACAATTACTAAGCAATTCAAATCAACTTTACCTTCTGGAACTGCTGTGGCACTGCCTGTAGAAAGCAAAAAGAAAAAGATTAGTTGTCTATGGCTAGTCATTATAGACAATTTAAAGGCATTAGGCAATATGAAAGGCACTAAACACTAAAACAACTACCTTCACTCCTGAATGTCAGTTTACCATATAGGCCAATATGGACAGCTTGCTTTGCTTGCATGTTTAAAGTTTTGGTGTATTTGTCATTAATTCTTTTGTTGTGAAGATGAAAGTATAGTCGAAGAGAGAACATATAATGTTCATCTTTCATTTGACACAACGAGTATTTGCTAGAAGACAACTCCCGATTTAGCTGTTCTGCTACGGAGGAGTTCACAAGAGCAGCTAAATGTGGTGCCAATTTCAAACTCCTCAAAAGCTCCTCTTGTCTCCTTTGATTTTTCTGATGGAAGCGATCATACAAGGAGAACCTTGCACTGGTTCCGGTCACAGGATGCAGTGAGGAGAATCTGTCAGAAGAATTGGTGGCCTCATTTGCAGAGACTGTTCTTGATGAGAAGCCAACACTTGTCACCCATGGGAACCGGACTTCAAGTAATTTTTCTGCTGCACCCTGGATGTGCTCAGTAGTGTTTGCACAAAGTCGGCCATCATATGGCTGGAAAAAACACTGGTTGGTGCGATTATTAACATGTCTTGCAACACGTCCAGCAATATCTGACACAAACACTGTGGGAGGGTGTTTAAAGCTCAACAGAGCATCTCCATGGTCACGGGCTGACTCTTGCCACCACAGTGCTGACTGGTAGTACACCACAGAGTGTGTGCAAGTCATGTGCAAAACACCACCTACTGTACATTTGAAAAAACAAGAAATGGTAAAAAAAACAAAAAAAACAACAACATCCTCATAACATATGGCAAAAGAGAAAAAATAAAAATAAATACTATTTAAATACTATTAAACAAATATCTGGTCTTACCACCAGCCTTCTGAAGCTTGATGAACATCTTGGGGTACAAGTCCTTGTAAAGCAGTAGCTCCTCAAGTCTGTTTATCAAGTCAGTGGTGCTACCTACATGTGATACTCCCAGGGCTTTGCAAGCTTTCACCAAAGCTTCTCTCTTTGGCTAAATATAAAAAAAAAGTCACGTCAATAAAGAAACAAATGGTCAAAGAAAACATCATTAGCAGAATAAAAGTACAGTACATACAGTTTTGGACTCCAGCACTTGTAAAATTGTATCTTCATCCATCACCAATCCACAGCTTGAGGTGAACGCTCGATCTTTCTGAGACAGGAACACTTCAGTCTTTGGAACAATATCACTTATCCTAGAGCAATTACCCAGCCATGGAGTAAAGGCAGTGTATGTCAAGGGACATGCATAAGGATTGGCAAATGTGTTGCCTAAAATGCAAAAAAGGGAAAATAAACGTTCATTTCAGGATTTAAGATTTTAGCTATGGGTACCCCCACTCCACCCCAAAAACAGCTCTTACCATCACAGAACCCAGAAGAAATCATTTTCTTCTCAATTGTCTCCCATCTTGTCCTCACATTAACTTGAGTATCCTTTTCGCTGATATTGTCCAAGTTTGGCCGCCTAAACAGATGTGCTAATATACAACCAAGCAAATAAAGATAGTCATTATGTGCATTCACAATTAGCAACACAAAATTCACACATTACAGGGTGTATTCTGTATTGAGTACACAGTACACTCTGTTTTACCTGGTAAATCAAAAGCAATTTTCCAGTTTCCATCTGCAATCAAAACAGGAGGGCTGTGGCCACATCGGACGAATGAATAGCTGTAAGAGTACTCCCTCAGAGCAGAGAAATTATAAAATGCCTTTCGAATCAGATTGTGTGGAACAGTGATGTTGGCATGATCCTCCATTGTTTGCAAAAAACGTCCAAGGGCAATATGATTCTATAAAAAATAAAAATAATAATAAAAAAACCTCAAATTAATAAACATGTAGAAGCATGGGAAATACTAGTCATGTTTTCCTGTCACTAACTGCGAGTCCAGATGTCAGAAGGGAACAGAGGAATGGTCAAAAAAGTCCTGTTATCATAATTGTGAAATCCAGACTGATACTCCTGAAACCTTACTAGACGTCTACAGACAAGGCAGTTCCTCACATACACTGGCACACCTGGAGAACATGGAAACTGAATAAAATATTTAATGTTAAAAACAATGTGAAAATACATAAGATATATACACATTTCTGAAATTAACCTCGAGTCACAGAGGATACGCCATACACTGTCCCACGCCGTGTAATTAGCACCCTCTCCCCCGGAGCTGGTGGAGTTGGGCCAGGGCAATAAGGACAGTTGGACTCCAGGGGTTCAAACAAGTCTGGGATTTGGCGCTCTTTTGTTGACAAATCCTCTGGAAGGTCTTCTGGCACCCTCTTTCGGCTCCACAAATAATCTGTCCAATCCTGTATGTCAGTAGAAGCCAGTGCAGCCACTTCTGTCTCTGCAACATCTCTGACCCTTTCATCCACATCACTGTCTCCAGCATTTGGGTCAGTCTGACAAGAAAGGAGGTGCGGTTTCTCTTGAAACAGCCACCACATGCTCAAGTACCTGTGCACACAGCTTCTCATTTTATTGCGGCACTAGCAGTGCCACTGGCCCACAAGGCTATCAAAAGAAACCCTTGTCCTTTCAAACTGACACCAGTTGTCTCTTACCCCAGTAAACACAGAAAAATAAATAAACCTGACAGAGGTTTGCTCGTGCCAAAAAATAGGAAACACACAATCAACACCACTAGTAATACTTTTGCTTCTGAGCTGCAAACATTCATCTTGACGGGTTTTGGACATCAGGCCACTGTCTACCATTGACTGCAAAGAATCCTCCCTTAGTGCTGGTGGTGCAGAATAGCACACAGCTCTGTTTGTCCTCTGAAGGTGATCACACTCCATGCCTGGATTGCCACTTTCTACTCCAATCCTCATAAAATCACGACACAGAGGAGATTCACAGGCAACAGACGCTGAGACAATGTGCTTTTTTACATGAATAGGGACTCTAGGTCCATGGACATCTTTTGGGGTGACAAAAACCCCATTTCTCTTGTCAATACAAATGACAGGTGGCTGCTCCTGCCTGACATGCTGCCTTGCCTTTGGGTTTTCAGTTGGCCCTTCTGAGGGAAAATATTTAAATATGTAAAGGCAATGTGAAGACAAAGACCAATAAATATTAAACATTAATAAATACCAGTATCAAAAGTACATACCCTCTGGCTTGTTGGGAACTTTGTCCATAACTGCAAAATCTGCAAACAATACAAAATGATGAGGGGAGTTAATCTCAACATGAATGAAATCAAAATAAATAGATTTAACTAATTACATTACACATACCATGATTATGGAGGTGCTTTTTTAAGTCAGGGGCACGACACAAGATGTGCTGGCACTTAGGGCAATGCCAATGGCACCTCTTCCTTTGTTGGGATTTCAAACAAAAGCAAGGAATGCAATATTTTTCTAGAAAGGCAAGAGCAAGTTAATACATTTTAACTTGCAGCCGACATGAACAAACGTGTAAAATGCATGTTGTTTGTACAATGCTTACGGATGCCATTATCCTCAAAATATATGGCATGCTTTAAATGCTTTGCCTGAAAGTGTTCAGGATTTGACGTCACATCAGCTGTACAATAGGGACAACTGCCTGTCCCAGAATAGACATCATCTATTCCAAAAGCAAGTGGTACACCTGCACATGCATTGTATTAGATAAAATAACATACCTCAGCAACACAAATTCATTCAAATATAAAAGGTAATATATTTCAGAAGTTGAATAACATTTTTCCATGGATAAGTTTTTGCATGTTCTGTTCAAATTAACTTATGTTAGTAAGATTTTGGAAATGTAATGGCCTCACCTGTCATAACCGATAGTCAGGTATACAAAAGGTGAAGACAGAAGGCAGAGAAAGAAGAGTAGTTCTTAAAATAACTGTTTGGTCAATTGTTATTGTTAGATGAAAAAAAGAATCAATCATTCATTCATCCATTCATTCATTCATTCAAACGCAATATTTGAAGGTAGCCCCCTAACATACTAAGAGCAACAATTATATATGATGTAACATGGTTCACAAACTACGTTTCTACCACTAATTAGATTAAACTGAACAATTAAACTAAAGTAGGCAAATTCACACTTTTACACTTTGTCGTTCACTGAGATAACAATTAAAAAATTCAAACTTACAACGCAACAATTATTCATTACTCCGATCACAAATTTCCAAACTTACCGCTCGAACAATCGCCGCCATTACTGAAGTGTTTAGCGTCTGTCGTAGTTACATCTGATTGGTTGCTGCTACATTGGTAGATACTGATTGGCTGCTACCGAGTGGCAGGTCTCTCCTACCTTCCGGCTGTCAATGACAGCCGCTTCCTGCTTCCTGCTGCCAGTCATAGACATAATATACGTATATTATGTCTATGCTGCCAGTAACTGGGCGAATTCCAAACAGAAGTGAGCATCCCTATGCCCTACTCCCTTCGAAGGGCAGAGCCCTTGAAGTGTGTTCTTTGAAGGGTGTAGGGCATTACTGTCTCATATAAGCGTTTGGAACTCCCTTGGTGAAGGGAATGACGGACAAAATGTTACCTTGACAACGCTGCGCGCGCGTGCGTGCAGCATTCAGCGCTTCAACAATTGTTGCAAATAAATATTTCTTCTTATTATTATTTTATTGAAATATTGTCTAACTGTGTCTTATTTACTATTAAACTTTTTTCAAACTAAACTTGCTTAAACTTGCTAACAAGTCTTAAATCGTATTTTTATCACTGACGAAAATATTTTGTATTACATAAAAATAAAGAAAAAAATTATTCTACTTACGTTTGTATGTAAAGTCAAAATAAACCCCAACTTTGCTTTAAAATGCATCGCAAGATCTCCTAAGTGAAGATCACATGATCACAAACGGAAATCACTTCCGTGAAGTGACCGTCGCATGTTCCCTTCACTAACGGACTTCTGGAAGGGCCCTTCGTGAAGGGAATCAGTTGCTCACTTTCGTTTGGAACGTCCCTACACATGGCGTCCCCTTCCCGAAGTGCCCTTCAAGGGAGCAAAAAAGCCGTTTGGAATTCACCCACTGCCTTCGGCTGTCGATGGCAGCCGCTTCCTGCTGCCGATTTTTTATCTAAACCCCTGCTGGCAGGTTATAAACATGTAATGTTGCAGAATTTGGAAACACAAACTTGCATACTACTTATATTATTTCTGCCATACAAAGACAGGCTAAAAATAGTCCGAGAAATATAGCATGTAGTTCCAAACTCAGCATATGAGTGACATTGAGCAGCAAATGATCTTCCTCTGAGTTATACAGGGAATAAAGTTCTCCGTCGCTACGACGGATTTCCGTTATGGCAGCGAGTCTACGACGGATTTCCGTCATTTGCAGGGTTCCCGCCTGTCTTTAATGTCTTAAATGCACTTTTCATAATTTTAAGGCCGTAAATAGGCTTACATTTCTCAAATAGTGTAATAAATTTCTTAATTTTAGTTTGAATATGTCTTAAATTAGGGAAAGACGAGGTGTATTCAGCCTGCTGAAGAGGGTGTGATCAAAGCCTGGAGTGGAGCGAAAGCACGTTCCTCTCTCCGCTCTAAGCGTTCTGTAATCACTCCGCCCTGGATCCACTCCGGGTTTTCCGTACCCGCTCACCGAAAAACTGCTGCGCGTTCACTCCATTAGTTATTAGGGATAAATGAGGGGGAAAGAAACATGTAGCGCGTTGTTGTTGTTCTGCCGGAACACCAAAAATCATCCCTGCTACGGCTGCAGCTTCTCACTGACAACACAGTAACGCCGCTCGCATCATTCACAGTCGGGTTATTATCAGAGAACAGAGCAGAACTTGAATTTCGGCGCGGGATTGCGGCTATTAATGATCATTCTACTCATTCCCGCAGGTTCCGACGGAATGTATCACATTTGCACCTGCTTTTAAGTCTTGATAAATCACTCGCACGCTCTCATCTATGTGCACAGATCGCGATAAGGAGAGTGACATCTTTTAATAATAATTAAGGGAGTTTGCAAATGTGATATTGATTTAATTCAACAGATCAATATCATCAACGAAAATAGTTCTAAATAAAGTAACAGCTGAGCCGCTGCGCATCTCTAAAAGCAAACACAGGGGTTACTGTATAATTTCAGTTATTTAAATCATTTACGTTCTGTATTCAAAATTGTATATTTAAAACATTAATCTCCACATGAATTTATGAATTTAATTGTACTCATGCCACCTCTGAGCCTCATTAAACGTCTGAAAATGTACCTACAAGCCACTTTTGTGTTGTTCTGTGCCACCTCTGTAGTACAAATTAATTTCTTATTAATACTAATTTCATATAATTGGTAACTTATTTGTCTTATTCTACTTCTTATATATTTTTTTAATAGAAATTTTAAAAAGCTTATAAACATAATTTTTTTTAATTTGACAGATGGAAATGATGCCATTGCAAAAAAGAAAATGCCCTGTAAATCACTTTGAGTCAAATGTCACCTCGAATTAGCAAGGCTATTTTTTTAATAAGAATTTTTGATTATTGATCAGAAGCTGCTCCTAATTAAATTAGGAGGACAAAGCTCCTAAAAAGAAAAGTAAGCATAGAGCCATGTGTAACATATTAGATCCGTGCATGAGGTCTTAAAGAGACAGCAGCCTAAATAAACCTGCTGCTGTCTTTCATTATACAGTGAAGACTATCCAGTGTTATTTTACAGTTGAATAGATTATAGTTAGACCTAACTGAAAAAAATTAAGTACTGATAATTTAATTTGTATCTTGTTATTATTTTTGTTTGTGCTATTGATTGTCATTAATTTATTTGTTCTTATTTTATTATTTACTAAATTATTCAAAGACATACTTCTTTTTTTTAGTTAATATAAATTCAGTTCTGAGTGCAGGTGATTCTTGGGTGGGGAGGGGATGTGGTCCATGCGAAATAGTCCTGCCATCACAACTGGAAAAAATCCTAGAGGAAACACTGTATACATTTAATAAAATTAGAAAAATGCATTTACAAAAGTAAAAAGAAAATTCCCCTGTAAATCACTTTGTTAAATGTCACCTCGTATTAAGAAGGCTATTTTGTTTGATCAGAATTTTTTATTATTGATTAGAAGGTGCTCCTACATTTTTTAAATTCGGAGGACAAGCGCTACTAATTACAAAAAGAAAAACACGGCTCTTAAACTGGGTGTGTGACAGGTATGGCTGTGGATCGGGGTTTGGCCGAGGAAAAATTTTCAGTCAAAAGATTTTTTTTTGCTTTAACCCCTGGTTATAACAACAATCGAGGAAGTAAAAACTCAGGTAAATGGTTTGCTTATTAGATATGCAGACACACTGTGGTCTTGAATTAGATAAGTACATATAGCTAATATGCAGAATTATAATGAAAACTATACATATTTACAGACAATGTGGTCTTCATTTAGAGTAGTACATAAACCTTATTTAAAAGTAAGTTTTTACCGTCTTATTGCACCATTCAAAAAAGACAAGCATGCTGGATTTGCCAATTCACCTAAAATGTTTATTAAACCATTAAGAAAAGCACCTGTTGTGCCAAATCCCGATCCTAGCCACGCAGCTAGATCCTACAGTGTTTTATTGGCTATCAGTAAATATTATTTTAGTAGCGTGATTTTAAAAAATATATTTTTATTGTATTGCCACAATTAAAATTATAAAAATGAAAACAGAAATATTACTGTTACAATAAGACAATTGTACTGTAAAATAAAATACAAAAATGAATATATAACCGGCCACAGCTTTGTGAAGTGGACTGAGAGGAGAGCTGAGGTCAGCTGGGAGCCAAACCTGCAGTGGATCTTCTGAGTTCCATGAAGGAGGGCCTTTCTGCACTCCAGAAACTTACAAAGTGCTATTAGTAAACTATGTATAGCTACAAAATGTGCTTGTCATTTTTTTCTCTGTCAGGTGCATATATGGTTAGATAAATGTGCATTAACTGTTGATTTTGCACTCTTAACATATATGAAGAAATTACTGTCACTGCAACCAAGTTTTATCAATAACAGTGGCCAAATATTGAGGCTGGCATTTTACTTCTTTCTAATGATACTCATCCAGATCAAGTAAGAGTGTGATATTCGCAGGTTTAGAAGCTAAACAAAGTTTGCTTATTGGATTTGCAGACACACTGTGGTCTTGAGTTAGATAAATAGTAAATAGACATATCTGATTTGCAGAATTATGATAAAAACAACAAATAAATATTTACACACAATGTGGTCTTCATTTACATAAGTATACACACCTTATTTAAAAGTAGGTTTTACCATCTTATTGTACCATCTGTGAATATACCATTCAATAAAGACAAACATGCTGGATTTGCCAATTAACCTAAAATGTTTATTAAAAAGTTTAAGAAAAGCACCTGTTATGCCAAATCTCGCCCCACCAATCCCGATCCCAGCCACGCAGCTCGATCCTATAGCTTTTAATTGGCTAACAGTATATATTATTTTTTGTAATGCCATTAAAAAAAAGAAATACTATATTTATTGTATTACCGCTATTAAAATGATCAAAAAATTAAGACAGAAACATTACTGTTGCAATAAGACAACTGTACTGTAAAATAAAATTATTTTCACAATACTAATATTATTTGGTATAAATTCTTAATTTTCAAATAACTGAATTTTCAAACCCTCAGTATTTAATAATTTTTTTGTAGTTTGACACTGAAAACACCAGATTATAAAATGGACAAACTTCACCCTGCAAATACATCAGAATATATATATAGATAATTATACATAAATAAATAAAGATATATTTACTATAATATACATGATCATGCATATAAATATAGATACATATAGATTTTTAGATAAATATCATATTATATTTTTAGATACGTATATATATACATTTTTTATTGTCACTAAGCCATAACATGATTTAATTTAGTTTTTTAATTAATTGTGCAGCCCTGGTTATTTAATTAAATTTTTATTTGATTAAAAACGTCCGTTTTGAAAACCCTGGTTGGAAAGGATCCGAGAGAGAGAGACGGGATTTGGCACAACACCCCCAGTGAGCAAGCTAATGGCGATGGTGGCAAGGAAAAAACTCCAAAAGGTTTGGAGGTAAAAAACCTTGAGAGGAACCAAACTCAGCAGGGGGGACCCATCCTCCTCTGGCACGACGCACGCATTTCAAGAACACATTCATTTTACTTACTTAATATGTGAAATATTAATATATTTAGAAATTAAACCAATTATGTAATATGGTCAAACAATTTATAAACATATTAAGATTAATTAGTCATCCAATTATTAGATGAAGGAAGCATCTCCCGCCATCTAGCCACTGGATCTGATTCGTCGTACAGGTTGGATATCCTGTGGTAAAACAGATGTGACACTGTTAGTGAATTTATTTGAATTGACTCCACAAGACTTATGGAGAACAAAGTTTGAAAGACAGGTCTGATTTATGTCTTGCAAGAGATTTTTCTTCTGAGAACCATTTACACTTGATGATTGGCTTTCACATCAAAACAGTGCATACAGACTGAAACACTCAATCTTACAGGAGTATTTATAAACTTTACCTGCTTTAGTATGCTTATTTCTCTGCTTCTTCTGTCTTCAGCATTGTCCTTGCTTTGGTCTTCAGTGCTATACACAGTTTGTCCCATCCTGTAAATATTAAATGAATAATGGGATCACTGCATATGCAAATACTAATGAACTAATAAAATAAAAGCAAATTCATAACTAAACTTTACACAAAGGTCACAAAGCAATTACCTTACAAACTTCAAAACCAATTCTAATCTCATGCTTACCACAGATGCTGGTAGTCCGATTGTCATCATCAGTGTTGTAGCACACTTGATCTTCTCAAGCATTCTGTCTTCAACTACACAATTGCTGAAAAACATCAAAACCAAAATTAGATTAGGATTAACATTTTTCTACAAATGTGGTTATGATGTGCAGTAGTACAGTGATTGAAGCTCAATGTTTAAACACTTAGCTTTGGACGATATATTGCAGAGTCACATCCAGACAGGACTGCTATTGTCTCCAAACTCTTCCTGCAACATTACAGAAGGGCAGATATTAATGAATTACAGTGAACTGCATATAATACTGTAACAGCCCATAGTGCTGATACTATGGATTTATTTAGGGTGCAGTTCTACTACAGCCCTCTAGGGGCTCTAACCCGCTCCCCTCCTCCATATTAAGCCCAGGTGTAGTAGTAGAGAGGGAGGCATTGTTTGGTTAGGAGGAAGCATGGCTTTTCATGCTACCTTCAATGTTTAGAGTCCCGATTGAGAAACGTTGGTGTTTTAAGCTCAATCAATGTAAGTGTTTATCTGTTTAGTTTATTTGTGTAATTTTGCTTTTGTTTGGTCATTTGGTCATTCTCATTGATGAATGTGTTTGTTGGCATGCTGGCTCTCAGTTTGTGTTTGCGTTTTAGAGGGACTCTTTTGTATCGTTGGCTTTTCTTGCCACTGATGGCCGCGCTGTCTGAACCTGGGAGACATTCCTAGAATGGGATTCCTGCTGCTGTCGTGGTCAGTTTGGAGTTCCTCACTCGGGGACTGGGGTGGTTTTGGGAGTACATGGTGGAGATTGTTGGGTGGACCGAGGGATGCACATTGAACTTAGTCATCATCATCATCATCTTCTTCGACATCATCAATATCTCATCTACCATGTTTTCAACGATAAGTACTACAGACATTCATGTTCATCATTGGACAATGCTATAGGTTTATCTTCCATCCAGAGTTTCACTCCTGTTTGTATGCTTGCAAGCTCAAATACTTACATTTCACAAAGTTACTGAGACTGCTGATTTCCTTGTTTTTGCTGTGATTGGGTTTATGCCAACTTCTACCATACAGTAATAATTTGTTAAATCTCGTTCTGTGTTTATTTGGACATTGTGTCAACACGATATTCTTTATTTAAGGTACTCGTATTAAGAAAGGTTGGTGGGCCCCTCTCTCAAAATATTTTGTAGCGGCTCTTCCTTTAACCCTCTGGGGTCTGAGGTCATTTTGGGGCCCTTGAGATGTTTTGACATGCCCTGATATTTGTGCTTATTTCAGCTACTTAAAACATACTATTGACCAACATGTAATTTTTTTTGTATTCAGCACAAACTGTGCTACAATAATATGTGACCAAGATGGATGTACATGTTTGCATTTTTTAGAAGAAAAATATTATGCGTGGTTAGTAATTTTTTGGAAATTTTTTTTTAGCTGAAATAAGGCTATAAAACCCACACTAAATAGTCCTGAACAAGACTTTTGAGTAATCAGTCTTGTAGGCTAGAATATTTACTTCAAAATTATGTGAAAATCATTCTGCTTACTCATTCACAGAAAACAATATATTGATTTAAAATTTTCAAGACATGTTTTGTGGTCGAGGGTCTATATGTGAGGGAGTGGCAATGGCCTTGAATATTAAGTGAGTCTCACCTGAGAGACAAAGGGCCCTCCCCTAATGGCCCATCAGTGTGACTGTGAGGCAGGTAAGAGAGAATGTGAGGAGATTGAAAAAAATGATTTTTTAAATTATTTGTATTTTATTTACAACACAGTATAATCAAAACATACATAATGAAGGTCAAAGACACATTATTGTGCACACTGATCTAACCACAGAGATGTGAACAGACTGAGTCATTCCTGCAACAGATTCTGTTCAGCAAGTGAAACAAGTAAATCATACCTGATATTTACGTGTGTTATTTAAGTGTTTCTACTTCTTTCCATGGATTCAAGAAGAAAAAAAACATAATCAGTAGAAAAGGAGCTTGTTTTAACATAGAATATCAGTGTAGTTGAACATCTGATGTTGGTACAGCGCTCTCAGAGGAAAACAGTTTGAAGAGACATCAGGATACATCTGGTGCTGGTATCTGATTCAATAAAATACAAACAAAAAAATATTTGTGAGCATGTTAATATCAGGAACATCTGTATGTATGTATATGTACGTACGTACGTACACACACACACACGCACACACACACGCGTACGTACACACACACACACGTACGTACACACACACACACACACACACACGCACGCACACACACACGTGCGTGCACGCACACACACACGCACACACGCACACACACACGCACGTGCACACACACACGCACGTGCGTGCGCACACACTGCGTGCGTGCGTGCGCACACACACGCACGCACGTGCGTGCGCACACACTGCGTGCGTGCGCACACTGCGTGCGTGCGTGCGCACACACACACGCACACACACACGCGTGCGTGCGTGCACACACACACGTGCACACACACACACGTGCGTGCGTGCGCACACACTGCGTGCGTGCGTACACACACACGCGTGCACGTATACCATTGACTGTAAAAAAAAATGGACGTAGTGTCCGTGACGTCACTCGTAGGTTTCTGAAGAGCATTTTTGAAGCCTAAAGCGGGCGCCGCCATCTTGGAAACACGTCACTCCCGGATAATTGAAAATGGGCAAAAAGGCGGGACGTGGGTGAAGCTGAGCTGAAACCACGCCCCTATAGTGACAGCAGTGCTGCCGTGCAAAGACAAAGCAACTTCGTTTTTGGTCGAAAATGAGTTATTGATCATTTTGGGACATTATGACCTTTATCATAAAAGTATCGTGGAGAAAAGCCCCGGAGAAACCAAGGCAGAATACAGTATAACATCAGTTACAGCTCTTTGATTTTGTTTTTGAACGCTCAAATGAAGTTACGGTGCTCTGCATTTGTTTGCATTCGTTCGTCTGTACTGTGCCAGCCTGGAGCTAGACGGTATTCTGACTTTGTTTTACTTTCCAATAAAGTCTGCCATTTTAAATTGGTGTAACTTGTGTACTTTTATACATCTGTCGGCACTTCATTAGACAAACTAATTAGATCGCGATCTAACAAACTGCTCCATATAACAAAGCACTGTAAGCAATAACGATTCGATAACTTGGCAACAATAATTAATCGTAAATAATTTTTAAAGTGTTTTTTTTATTTTTTTATAATGCAGATTATTCACTCCGTGTCAGTCTGGGGCTGCACACTTCTGTACGTGATCCTCAAATGCCCTGACAGCGTATCACACATAAAATCAATAACTGTTCGCAATTTAATCATTTTCCTTCCTTTTCTTGTAAGTCGACAAAATCCATTGCAATGAACGAGATGTTTAATTCACAATCATTCGGAGCATTATCCCTGCTGGCGTTCACATCAATCCACAAGTCGTTCTTAAGCTATTTTAATTCAGTTCGATGTAAAAACAATAGGCTAAGTATGATTTGCATCCTTTAATGTTAGCGAACATTGCAAATAAATTGGTTGCAAAACGGTATCCACTCACGATTAACTATTTGTCTGGTTGTTATGGTCAGAAAAAAAAAAAGAATCACATTTCTAGATGTTATAGCCTAGCCAATGATCACTAGATTTTATCCAGATGTTACTAAAATGATTCTGTAAATGGTGATCAGCACCCTATATAATGTGGAAGTTACTGCCTTTTGCGAGGAGTTGGGAAGGGCTCAAGGAGTTCGGAAGCGCTCGAGGCGGTCGCGTATTCGTGTGGAAGAAGAGAGAGATTTGGATCTGGACAAGGAGAAGGACGGGTTGAAGGGGAAAGTGAGAGATTGAAGGAGTTGTATGAGGATTGGAATTTCCCGTGGAGGATTTATTACTGCATTGAGTGATTTGCGCCTCACAGCTGCCCTCCATCTAGCTTCACATCAACGAGTGGTGGATGAGACCCCATGCCTGCGTCTTCTCTGTGAGTTGTGAGATTTGCAGTGCTTTATGTATATTCATGTGTGATTACTTGTGTGGGTTGAAATGAAACACTAGTGTGGGATCGAATTGCGGAAGGCATCGGTGGTCCTAGCGAACACACTCGTCTTCCTCTTTGTTTACATGCAGTAACCAAAGCCGCTAAAAGCTGTGAACGCCCGCTGATGTGGTTGAAAATACTCACCTTTCTCTCTCTGTTTGAATCCAGTTGTAGAAGACGCTAAAAGCTGTGAATGCCCGCTGATGTGGTTGAAAATACCCACCTTTCTCTCCCTGTTTGAATCCAGTTGTAGAAGACGCTAAACGCTGTGAATGCCCGCTGATGTGGTTGAAAATACTCACCTTTCTCCCTCTGTTCAAATCCAGTTGCAGAAGACGCTAAAAGCTGTAAGGTATACGTACCCTTCTCTCTGTCTGAGTCTAATGAAGAGCCGGCTAAAGTTGTGAGAGCCCAGTGAAGAGTCTGCTAAAGCTGCGACGTGCACATATCCTTCTCTCCGTCAGAGGCCAGTGAAGAGCCTGCTAAAGCTGTGAGGTATATGTACCCTTCTCTCCGTCAGAGGTCAGTGAAGAGCCTGCTAAAGGGGTGAGAGTTCAGTGAAGAGCCTGCTAGAGCTGTGAGGTATATGTACCCTTCTCTCTGTCTGAGTCTATTGAAGAGCCTGCTAAACCTGTGAGAGGCCAGTGAAGAGCTTGCTAAAGCTGTGAGAGTTCAGTGAAGAGCCAGCTAAAACTGGGAGGTAGAGGTACCCTTCTCTCTGTCTGAGTCTAGTGAAGAGCCTGCTAAAGCTGTGAGTGGAGAGCCTGGTAAAGCTGTGAGCGTTGGTCTTATGGTTGGTCTTATGGTCAGAGGAAGGGGGGAGTTAGAAAGGGCCTACTTTGAGCATATAGACCGCCTGGTGGCATGGTGTGAGGAGAGTGCTTTGTCACTAAATGCTTCTAAAACCAAGGAACTTGTCAGTATTAAGAAAGGACAACCTACATGTCAGCCAATCATAATTCGGGGCCGACATGTTGAGATTGTAAATAGTTTTAAATATCTAGGGATTATCCTAGATTGTAACTTAAATTTTATTGAGAACACAGATTATATCTATAAGAAGGCAAGCCAAAGATTGTTTCTTTTGAGGAAACTAAACAGTTTTAATGTAAGTAAGGGAATCTTGAGGATGGTTTACACCAGTTTACTGGAAAGCATTATTTCTTATAACATCACCTGCTGGTATGGGAATCTGGGGGCTAGAAGCAAAAGTAAGATCACAAAGATTATTAATATAGCCAGTAAAATTATATTAGACCCCCAGAGGCAGCTGGTGGAACTGTATACAAACCAGACCAGGAGGAAAGCCTCACAAATAGTTCAGGACTCCACCCATCCTCTCCAACATGAATTTGAAAAACTTCCTTCAGGCAGCCGATACAGGGTACCCATAGCAACAAGAAATATTTTCAAGAAATCTTTTATACCATCTGCTGTTACTTTATTAAATAAATGATATATAATCAGGTTTATGTATATTATGTAATTAATTGCTGTTGTTTGTTTGTTAATATTATTGAGTTATTTATTATTACTTATTTGAGGTTTTGGTGTTATTGGTTTAATTTCTATATATGTATCTTGTGTTTTATGTGTCTGTGATTCTTGGGGCAGGATGTTCTTGTATGTTCTGTGTGTCTGTTGTATTGGACTGTGAAGTCAAGTGTGTTTGTGGTATATGTTTTTGTGGGGCCGAAGATGAATTTCCACATGTGTGGACAATAAAGATTTCTAATCTAATCTAATAAAGCATTCATTTCAGTGTTTCTAAAGCACACACGCTGGTAGTTGATTGTTTGGCATTTTAACACATTAGTTGAGCTCTCAGGAATCCATCCAGTATTTCTATTTTATGTACCGTGTTTTAGTTAATATTTATTGTTAGATAATACATAGTTAAACTAACATAACCAGATGCTAGTTATCATATTTTAAACGATTTTCAGTCTTTTTACCATGACGAGTTTCTATATAGACTGCCCATTCAATAAAAAAAACTTATATATCCCTTTACTTGATAATACATTATATAAAATGTTGAATGCAACTGGTTGTCTTTATTTATTTAGCACTATTTTAAACTTATTTCTTGGGATAAATGAATTAAATTCAGTATTTGCCTGCATTTGTTTATAATCCGTTGTTGTGTATGCTAGTTAATATCTAAACATCTAAAACTGTTGCATCTGATACTGCCTAAATATTTTATTTTAAAAATATTTTATTAATACTGCCTATAATTTAATTTATTTGTAATAATTCATAAAAAATATTAAATGGTCAAAAAATGGATCATAATTATTGCACAAATATTATTTAGTTACATAAAATGTCTTCTAAATATTACTGAAATAAAATATAGTACATTTTAATGTGTTTGTTCACTTCTGATCACCAAGCAGCATTATATACATGGCTATAAGGAATACCTGAGGGTTAAACACAAGAAAAACATCTCTCCTCTCTCCATCACTCCCCAAAATAAAATGCCTTGTCGTCAAAATAGTAAATAATGCGTTATGCGTCAGATTATGCAAATAATATTTACCAAAAATGCTGCAAATATAGTGAAGTTGCTGCCTATCCTACTTAAACTCATTCAAACAGAATAGCTGTGTTCGGCTTGAAGCAGCGCTGCGGATCGGTGTATGACATGTACCTTGAGAGCTAGAGACCAGACGCTCCGTGTGCTTCTGAATCACAGACCGGTGGATACCACGTGACCGCGAGGCGCGAAATCAAAGGTTGTCGCAAATCTCTCTGGACTGGAGTAGTAAATTATGCTCTCGCAAAAAAACTCACCTTATAATCAATAAAGCGGTCTACACTGAAAAACAAAGTTCTTATATATCTGCACTTTGTTGTTTATGATGAGAAAATTCCGTCAGTGAGTGTGCACTGAAATTTGCTTTCACTGGATTTCTTCTTGACCGACTAACGTTATCTAAACCTGATCTAAACGCCTTCGATTCGACATTCCATTCATAAACTCAACACAGCAATCGGCTAATCAACCATAATTATACTATTAACTTGTACATCATCACATAAGCTAATGTTCCACTGTGGATGCTGTAGTTTAAAATTAGCGCCAAAATTAATGTTCCTCAAGCAGGATTACGTTATGTAACTTAAACTAAACAATGCAAACGGCAAAAATCAAAGGACATAATATCCATCAAACAAACACACACACACACACACAATATCAGAATACATTTTCACACAAAGATAAGGGTGGCTAGCTGTAGACATACTGTACATATACACATTAACGTTACAGAGATGAAGGTAGCTTTAACATCAACAAAAAATATATAAACTATACCCCATATTAAAATAATATTGCATTTCATTCAAATAAATCATTTTCACAGACTTTTAAGATGAATTAAATATATAACTTAATTCCCACCATATTTCTGGTGTTATCTTTCAAACTAATCTAACTAATTTGATCGTTCTCCTTTAAAAACCGCGAGTGCAGCTTGTTAGCCCGTTAGCTTGTCACTCGCGGTTCCATTTGCATTTCTATTCGCGCCTATTATTATTTTATTTTTTCCTCGCTCCGTTTTTCACGAGCTCATCAAACAACAGTGGTAAGTGGTAAGTTAAGTTGGTATCATTCATCAATCACGGTGAGTAATGGCTTCTTCTCCTGCTATTGTTGTTTGCACTGTTTGCCACATGTATAGTTTATCTGTCTCTGTCAGCAGCGAGGGATTCACATGTGATAAATGCAGGGAAATAGTTAGGCTGACAGAGAAGGTTTTAGAACTAGAGACACGCATCCAAACTTTAGTTGAGGACAGTAAGAATGTGAGGGCTGTAGATACTGCTTTGGATGCGACTAGCTCAGGGAGTCCTGTACATTGTTCGGTTTCGGTTGAGCCCGTGCAGCAGGGCAACTGGGTGACAGTGAGGCGGCATAGTCGCGGGTCAAAACACCACTCTTCCGTTCCGATCAGAACATCAAACAGGTTCTCCCCACTCAGTGAAGCACCCACTGAGAAACCTGATGAAAGTGCTCTAGTTATTGGCGATTCTATTGTACGGAACGTGAAATTAGAGACACCAGCCACCATAGTCCATTATTTACCCGGAGCCAGAGCGCCTGACATCTTGGCAAATTTAAAAGTGCTGACTGATGCTAAACGTAAATTCAGTAAGATTGTTATCCACGTCGGCGCTAATGATGTTCGACTTCGCCAGTCGGAGATCACCAAAAATAATGTTAAAGAGGTGTGTGAACTTGCAAGTAAGATGTCAGACACTGTAATATGCTCTGGTCCGCTCCCTGCTTACCGTGGTGATGAGATTCATAGCAGACTGTCGTCACTTAATGGCTGGATGTCTAAGTGGTGCCCGCAAAATAACATAGGCTTTATAGACAATTGGAAGAATTTTGGGGCAGACCTGACCTGTTGAAAAGAGATGGTGTTCATCCTCCTGGGTGGTGCCGCTCTTCTCTCTAGAAATATGGCACATAGTCTTAGAGTTTGTACTTGACTAACTGGAGCCCAGGTCAGGAAGCAGACAGACTGGCTAAACCGATCGTCTGCTAGCCACCTCACGTCACCAAAGTCAGTTAACTCTCAGCACATAGAAACTTTTTCACCTAGATATCACACTATAGAGACTGTGTCTGTTCCCCAAACTAGAAAATACAGAAAACATCCAAACCAAAGTAATAGTAACAATTTAATTGATGTTCAACAAATAAAAAAACGATATAATACAGATAAACACATGATAAAGCTTGGCTTATTAAATATTAGATCCCTTTCTTCAAAAGCACTTTTTGTAAATGATATGTTCACTGACCATGAACTAGATGTGCTTTGTCTGACAGAAACCTGGCTAAAACAAGATGATTACATTACTTTAAACGAGTCTACACCCCAAGATTACTGTTACAAACATGAACCGCGTCCAAAAGGTAAAGGGGGAGGTGTTGCTACAATTTATAGAAATATTTTCAGTATCTCTCAGAGGTTGGGTTTCAAGTATAATTCGTTCAAGTAATGGTGCTTCATATAACGTTATCCAAAGAAACAAGTGTTAATGATAAATCCTGTGATGTTTGTACTGGCTACTGTATACAGGCCACCAGGGCACCATACAGACTTTATTAAAGAATTTTCTGATCTTCTATCGGAGTTAGTGCTGACTGCAGATAAAGTCCTAATCGTTGGTGATTTTAATATCCATGTTGATAATGACAGAGATTCGTTGGGATCAGCATTTATAGACAGTCTAAACTCAATTGGTGTTAAACAACACGTGTCAGGACCTACTCATTGTCGAAATCATACTCTAGATTTAATACTGTCACATGGAATTGATGTCAGTGGCGTTGAAATTTTGCAGCAGAGCGATGATATCTCAGATCATTATCTAGTCTCCTGTATATTCCATATAGCTAAAGCTGTAAAGCCAACTTCTTGTTACAAATATGGTAGAACCATTACCTCTACCACAAAAGACTGCTTTATAAATAATCTTCCTGACTTATCTCAGTTCCTCAGCATATCCAATAGCTCAGAACAACTTGATGATGTAACAGGAACTATGGACTCTCTCTTTTCTAGCACTTTAGATGTGGTTGCTCCTTTACGCTTAAGGAAGATTAAGGATAAGAGTCCAACACCGTGGTATAATGAGCACACTCGCGCCCTAAAGAGAGCAGCCGGAAAATGGAGCGCAGCTGGAGGAAAACTAAATTAGAGGTATTTCGTTTAGCTTGGCGGAAAGTACCTATCCTACAGAAAAGCATTAAAACTGCTAGATCTGATTACTTTTCGTCTCTTCTAGAAGAAAACAAACATAACCCCCGGTATTTATTCAATACAGTAACTAAATTAACGAAAAATCAAGCATCAACAGGTGTTGGCATTTCCCAAGAGCATAGCAGTAATGACTTTATGAACTACTTCACTTCCAAGATAGATACTATCAGAGATAAAATTGTATCCCTGCAGCTGTCAGCTACAGTATCGCATCAGATAGCGCACTATAGACCCCCTGAGGAACAATTCCACTCATTCTCTACTGTGGGAGAGGAAGAATTGTATAAACTTGTTAAATCATCTAAACCAACAACATGTATGTTAGACCCGATTCCATCTAAACTACTAAAAGAGCTGCTTCCAGAAGTCATAGATCCTCTTTTGGCTATTATTAATTCATCATTGTCATTAGGATATGTCCCCAAAACCTTCAAATTGGCTGTTATTAAGCCTCTCATTAAAAAACCACAACTTGACCCCAAAGATCTAGTTAATTACAGACCGATCTCAAATCTCCCTTTTCTGTCAAAGATACTAGAAAAGGTAATATCCTCACAATTATATTCCTTCCTAGAGAAAATGATATCTGTGAGGAATTCCAGTCAGGATTTAGATCGTATCATAGTACTGAGACTGCTCTCATTAGAGTTACAAATGACCTGCTTCTATCATCTGATCGTGGTTGTATCTCTTTATTAGTTCTACTGGATCTTAGCGCTGTGTTCGACACTATCGACCACAACATTCTTTTGAATACACTACAAAACTTTGTTGGCATTAGTGGAAGTGCCTTAGCATGGTTCAAATCGTACTTATCTGACCGCCATCAGTTCGTAGCAGTGAATGAAGAGGTATCATATCGATCACAAGTGCAGTATGGAGTACCTCAAGGCTCAGTACTAGGGCCGTTACTTTTCACGCTCTATATGTTACCCTTGGGAGATATTATCAGGAGACATGGTGTTAGCTTTCACTGTTATGCTGATGATACTCAGCTCTATATTTCTTCGCGCCCGGTGAAACACACCAAATTGAGAAACTAACGGAATGCATAGTCGATATAAAAACTGGATGACGAGTAATTTTTACTGCTAAATTCTGAAAAACAGAGGTGTTAATTATCGGACCTAAAACCCCACATGTAACCTAGAACATTATCTAACACTTGACGGCTGCTCTGTCAATTCTTCTTCATCAGTCAGGAACCTAGGTGTGCTGTTCAATAGCAATCTGTCATTTGAAAGCCATGTTTCTAGCATCTGTAAAACTGCATTTTTCATCTCAAAAGCATATCTAAATTATGCGACCAATGCTCTCAACGTCAAATGCAGAAATGTTAATTCATGCGTTTATGACCTCAAGGTTAGACTATTGTAATGCTTTATTGGGTGGTTGTTCTGCACGCTTGATCAACAAACTACAGTTAGTCCAAAATGCAGCAGCTAGAGTCCTTACTAGAACCAGGAAATATGACCATATTAGCCCGGTTCTGTCAACACTGCACTGGCTCCCTATCAAGCATCGGATAGATTTTAAAATCTTGTTAATTACTTATAAAGCCCTGAATGGTTTAGCTCCTCAGTACTTGAGCGAGCTCTTATCGCATTATAGTCCTCCACGTCCGCTGCGTTCTCAAAACTCCGGCCGTTTGATAATACCTAGAATATCAAAATCGAGTGCGGGCGGCAGATCCTATTCCTATTTAGCACCCAAACTCTGGAACAGTCTACCTAACACTGTTCGGGAGGCAGACACACTCTGTCAGTTTAAATCTAGATTAAAGACCCACCTCTTTAGCCTGGTTTACACATAACACATTAATACGCTTCTATTATTCAAATCTGTTAAAGGATTGTTAGGCTGCATTAATTAGATCAACCGGAACCGGGAACACTCCCCATAACACACGATGTACTCGTTACATCGTAAGTTGAATGGCATCTACGCTAATGTTTGTCTGTTTCTTTCCTAGTCTGTTTCTCGGTCCGTGTCCGATCAGATGGTGGGTCGGCGCCGGGAGGTGATGTCTGCGGCCCTGATCGTCGGCGGAGACCAGGACGCCCGGATGACCCCCAGAGATATATCCCCAGATATATCAACCAAAAATAACAAAATAACTAAAATATAATAAAATACCTAACTACATAATACTACTATTGTTAGAAATTGCAACAAAATTAAAATAGAAATATAAACTTTTGAACTGCGGGTTTCGTCTGGTCAGAGGAGAACTGGCCCCCCGACTGAGTCTGGTTTCTCCCAAGGTTTTTTTTTCTCCATTCTGTCACAGAGGGAGTTTTGGTTCCTTGCCGCTGTCGCCTCTGGCTTGCTCAGTTGGGGACACTTAATTTCTAGCGATTATCGCCGATTTGATTGCACAGATACTATTTAAACTAAACTGAGCTAGACAATGACATCTCTGAATTCAATAATGAAATGCCTTTAACTGAAAATTGAGTGTCTAATCTTATCATTATACATTACTGACACTCTATCCTCCAATTTGATACTGTTAAGTGCTTTGACACAATCTGTATTGTAAAAGCGCTATATAAATAAAGGTGACTTGACTTGACTTGACTTAGCTAATCACTATTAGCATGTACCTATTCACTGCTAGCATGTGTAACATGTTTGGAAGTCCTATTTGTTAGCATGAGTCACAAGAACCAACTCCCAAGACTATACGACATTCTGATGCAAAGATATAGGACTTGATAAATGGTTGATAGGGTACTCGGTTTGGTTGTTAGGGAGTGGCTTGGCAGATGCCAATGATAATACTCCAAAGGCTGTTTGCCCGAATTAATAATATAAACCAATCCCCATGTCTCTATGACATTCAGATTTGAAGATATGGCTGTTTGGGTTGCTAGGGTACTCGACATTGGTTGCAAGGGAGTGGCTAGGAAGTGTCTATGGTGATTCATGATTGGCTGTTTGCTGCCCCGAGTCAAACGAGCCCACCCCCATGTCTCTATGATATTCAGATTGAAAGATATGGCTGTTTGGGTTGCTAGGGTACTCGACATTGGTTGCTAGGGCGTGGCTAGGAAGTGTCTATGGTGATTCACAATTGGCTGTTTGCTGCCCCGAGTCAAACGAGCCCACCCCCATGTCTCTATGATATTCAGATTGAAAGATACGGCTGTTTGGGTTTGGGTTGCTAGGGTGCTTGATAATGGTTGCTAGGGCGTGGCTAGGAAGTATCTATGGTGAATCATGATTGGCTGTTTGCTGCCCTGAGTCAAATGAGCCCACCCCCATGTCTCTATGACACTGTAATCCGAAGATATCCATTTGGGCTCTTAAAATGGCAGTCTATGGGATCAGTTGCTAGGGTGCTATAAATGGTTGCTAGGGCGTGGCTTGATAACTTCATAATGATCCTGAGAGTCTGATTGGTTGGCTGAGTAAAATGAGCCCACCCCCATGTCTCTATGATATTGTGATGCAGAGTTATGTTCAATGCAAAATTCCTATGTAAATTACCATAGTAGGAAAAACGTGTGCTGTTTCATGGGCCATCCCTCACCATAGTATGTCAATGGGGCAAATTTGGGGCGCTCTTGTGCCCCAGGGGTACAACTTATACCCCATTGGTATAAGTTTCTACAAAATTCTTGCTCTGAGCAACAACTCGTCAAAGTTGGCCGCAATGTTAAGTCTATGGGATTTTTTGGCCGATTTCTCGCCCACTGTACGATTATCGTACACCCGATCGCTTATAAAAGATATAGCACACCATTCCTCAATAAGCCGCACAATTTGACGCCTCATTCATGGGTCTGTGACAAATGGTGCAGGAGGAGTAGCACGCCGAAGTTTTGTCCAGAAGAAGAAGAAGAATAAGAAGAAGAACTAGAATGTGCATTTCCTGAAGAAAATGTGAGTGGTGCTTGCCGGGGCAAAACTCAGCGCTGGGCAGATACTAGAGTGTTCTGCACGATTGTAGAGAGCCAACTCCCATGTCTGTATGATGTTGTGGAGCTGAGATATGGCTTCTTTATGTTGCTATACGGTTGCTAGGGTTCTCTATGTGGTTGCTAGGGTGTAGCTGCACAGTTGCCATGGTGATACTTACAGACTGGTTTTTCAGCCCAAACAAAAGAGGCCACCCTCATATCTATGCCACTTTCTGGTGCTGAGAAATTGCTTATTCATGTGTTTGTTCAGTTGCTAAGGTACTCTAAATGGTTGCTATGGTGTGCCCATACAGTTTATGGCATGATATTTAAAGACTATTTGACAGTCTGAATCCACTGAGCCCAACGCCATGTTTCTACAATGTTTTGGTGCTGGAAAATTGTTTGTTAATGTCTTTTTATGGTTGCTAGGGTGCTGTAAGTGGTTGCTAGGGCATAGCTATGAAGTTGTCATGTCAGTACTTATTGACTGCTTGATAGGCCGAGTCAAAAGAACCCTCCCCCAAGTCTCTGTGACCTCCTGATCCAAAGATATAATCTCACTAATTTTATGCCAGTGTTAAGTCTATGGGACTTTTTCGCCCAAATTTTTTCATCCATCAGATGAACATCGTACACTCAATTACTTATAAAAGATATAGCACACCTCTATAACTGGGAGGTTACTAAGCGTATTGCTAAGCGGTTGGTAGTTGTCACACATCATTACTATGTAGATTTATAGAGTTATTCGTATGTTCTTAGTCTGATTTAACACTTAGCTAATCACTATTAGCATGTAGCTATTCACTGCTAGCATGTGTAGCATGCATGAGGGAAGTCCTGTTTGCGATCACGAGTCAAAAGAGCAAAACCTGCATGTTTATATGACACTTTTATCCAAAGATATCCCTTTTGATCTGTTTTCAATGGAGGTCTATGGGGTGGTTGCTAGGGTGCTGTAAGTGGTTGCTAGGGTGTGGCTATGAAGGTCATAGGTCATTATTTATTGGTTACTTAAAAGAGGAGTCAAATGAGTGTGTGTGAGTGACAGAGAGAGAGAGAGAGAAGGGGCTCTAAGGGCCTGCGTGTGTGTGTGTGTGAGAAAGTGACAGTTGAGATTCAAATTCACGAACATTCCACCATTGTAAGTCAATGGGATTTTTTGCCCGCTTTTTCGTCCGCTGTGTGAACATCGTAGGTTCGATCGCTTAAAAAAGATATAGCCCACATCTCCTCAATGAGCCGGTCGATTTGACACCTCTTTCATGGGTCTGTGACAAACGGTGCAGGAGGAGTAGCGAATCGAAATTTTTGTCCAGAAGAAGAAGAAGCAGAATAATAATAAGTATGCAAGATAACAATAGTGATGCCTTGCCTTTGGCAAGCACCACTAACTAGAATGTACATTTCCTGAAGAAAATGTGAGTGGTGCTTGCCGTGGCAAAACTCGGCGCTGGGCAGATACTACAGTGTTCTGCGCGATAGTAGAGAGCCAACTCTCATGTCTGTATGATGTTGTGGAGCTGAGATATGGCTTCTTAATGTTGCTATACGGTTCTCTATGTGATTGCTAGGGTGTAGCTGCACAGTCGCCATGGTGATACTTACAGACTGGTTTTTCAGCCCAAACAAAAGAGGGCAACCCCATATCTATACCACTTTCTGGTGCTGAGAAATTGCTTATTCATGAGTTTGTTCAGTTGCTAAGGTACTCTAAATGGTTCCTATGATGTGCCCATACAGTTTATGGAATGATATTTAAAGACTATTTGACAGTCTGAATCAACAGAGCCCAACCCCATGTTTCTACAATGTTTTGGTGCTGACAAATTGTTTGTTAATGTCCTTATACGGTTGCTAGGGTGCTGTAAGTGGTTGCTATGGCATAGCTATGAAGTTGTCATGTCGATACTTATTGGCTACTTGATAGGCCGAGTGAAATGAGCCAACCCCCAAGTCTCTGTGACCTCCTGATCTAAAGATATAATCTCACTAATTTTGTGCCAATGTTAAGTCTATGGGACTTTTTTGCCCAAATTTTTCGCATGCTGTACGATCATTGTACGCCCGATCGCTTAGAAAAGATATAGCACACCGCTCCTCAATGAGCCGGCCGATTTGACACCTCATTCATTGGTCTATGACAAATGGTGTAGGAGGAGTAATAATAATAATACTAGAATGTACATTTCCTGAAGAAAATGTGAGTGGTGCTTGCAGTGGCAAAACTCGGCGCTGGGCAGATACTACAGTGTTCTGCGCGATTGTAGAGAGCCAACTCTCATGTCTGTATGATGTTGTGGAGCTGAGATATGGCTTCTTTATGTTGCTATACGGTTGCTAGGGTGCTCTATATGGTTGCTAGGTTGTAGCTGCACATGGTGATACTTACAGACTGGTTTTCAGCCCAAACAAAGAGGCCATCCCCATATCTACACAATTTTCTGGTGCTGAGAAATTGCTTATTCATGTGTTTGTTCAGTTGCTAAGGTACTCTAATTGGTTGCTATGGTGTGACTATAAAGTTTATGGGATGGTATTTAAAGACTATTTGACAGTCTGAATCAACAGAGCCCAACCCCATGTTTCTACAATGTTTTGGTGCTTAACAATTGTTTGTTAATGCCCTTTTACGGTTGCTAGGGTGCTGTAAGTGGTTGCTAGGGCATAGGTATGAAGTTGTCATGTCAGTACTTATTGGCTGCTTGATAGGCCGAGTCAAAGAGCCCTCCCCAAGTCTCTGTGACCTCCTGATCCAAAGATATAATCTCACTAATTTTGTGCCAATGTTAAGTCTATGGGACTTTTTCGCCCAAATTTTTTCATCCATCAGACGAACATCGTACACTCAATTACTTATAAAACATATAGCACACCTCTATAACTGGGAGGTAACTAAGCGTATTGCTAAGCGGTTGGTAGTTGTCACACATCATTACTATGTAGATTTATAGAGTTATTCGTATGTTCTTAGTCTGATTTAACACTTAGCTAATCACTATTAGCATGTAGCTATTCACTGCTAGCATGTGTAGCATGCATGAGGGAAGTCCTGTTTGCGATCATGAGTCAAAAGAGCAAAACCTGCATGTTTATATGACACTTTTATCCAAAGATATCCCTTTTGATCTGTTTTAAATGGAGGTCTATGGGGTGGTTGCTAGGGTGCTGTAAGTGGTTGGTAGGGTGTGGCTATGAAGGTCATAGGTCATTATTTATTGGTTACTTAAAAGAGGAGTCAAATGAGTGTGTGTGAGTTACAGAGAGAGAGAGAGAAGGGGCTCTAAGGGCCTGCTTGTGTGTGTGTGAGAAAGTGACAGTTGAGATTCAAATTCACGAACATTCCACCATTGTAAGTCAATGGGATTTTTTGCCCACTTTTTCGTCCGCTGTGTGAACATCGTAGGTCCGATTGCTTAAAAAAGATATAGCCCACATCTCCTCAATAAGCCGGTCGATTTGACACCTCTTTCATGGGTCTGTGACAAACGGTGCAGGAGGAGTAGCGAATCGACATTTTTTGTCCAGAAGAAGAATAAGAAGAAGCAGAATAATAAGTATGCAAGATAACAATAGTGATGCCTTGCCTTTGGCAAGCACCACTAATAACTAGATAGGAAAGTTTGTCAATACAAACTTTAAGTTGGCTTGAGAAAGACGGACCAGAAAGTTTGAAAAGTTTAAAAAGTTTAAAAAGTTTTAAAAAAGTTTAAGAAGTTTAAAAAGTTTAAGTTTGACACATAGATAGATAGATAGATAGATAGATAGATAGAGTCAGATTATAGATAGATAGATAGATAGATAGATAGACAGAAAGACAGATAGACTTTAGATAGATAGATAGATAAAGTCAGATTATAGATAGATAGATAAGAAACATTAGATAGATGAGTTTGAATGGATTAGAAATAGTATTGGGATCAGTATGACCCCAATCAACTTTCTTTTGTTAAAAAATGTTTCCCTTCATCTCAGTGGAATAAGATTTTGTGACTTTTCAACATTTTCTATCTGTATTCACATTAAAAAAAAAAAAAAAAAAGGGCTTGATTCGGTTGTTCTGAAGGTATGTATTATTATTTATTTATTTTTACTAATATGGTCTTTGAAAATTGAAAATGAATGGGAAATACGAAAAAATCTATATATTATTTTTTTTTAATTTGTCAAAAAATAATAATAAATCTAGCATAGGTCTGAAAATTTTCACACAGAAATTAAGGCCTGGTACTAGATCACAAATGCAATGTAGAAAAGACGCGCACACACACGTGTGACTTCAACAAAGAGCATTTTTATAGAAATTGGCAAATAAAATCAATAAATTCTGCATAAATCTGAAAATGTTCACACAAAAAAAATCAAAGCCTGATACTAGAGCACAAATGCAATGTGGAACGAGCATACACACACACTCTCTTACACACATACCCACCATTCTTATCTGCTTATTGCAGTTGTTGTTTTTAGTTTAGTTTTTTTTTTTTTCTTCGTTTTGATTTTATTTACATTTATGTAAAAAAAAAAAAGTTTTTTGTGGCATTATTGCAAAAGCGAGCACTTCAAAATACATCAAACAAACAAAAACAAATTCTAACTTTTGGGAAAAATACTGTTTTTAATGTATTTTATAATTTTTCAATATATAATTACAATATATATATCAGAAAAGATGTGAGAGGAGCAGTTGACCACTTCCAGAAAAATGAATGGCTCTCTATGGGCCTCTGCTGGATATATATGGTCATTACACTATTCTTTCAAAAACTATGATTTCTACAAGTTTTTCTCTAACCACCAGATGGCAGTATTGTACACCTAACACCTAGATCAATATCCAGAAACGGTTTAAATTAAATTTAGATCATCATTTAAGAGATTTATTCATAAAAATGTAATATTTCACATGTAAGCTAATGGTGTAATTGAGGATTTTTGTGGTAAACAGGTACAAAAGTACTTAATATCTCCCAAAACACAGCATTAATGTATTAATGAGAAGTAAACAAAAAAATAAAAGATATATTATTTGTATGATTAAAAATTTATAAATATTTTACAATTACTCTTTCAATTTCCTCTCTTTCAAAAGGACACAGGTGTAAACAGGAAAAACAGGTCTTATGAGGGTTAAGAAATAATGCTAATGCAAATAAATGCAGTGTATATATTAAAGCTTCACATTTTCTGTCTATTTCTTGTGTGCGTGTGTTTGTGTGTGTGTTAAATAGGGAAGGTATGTTTGTTTGTGTGTGTGTGTGTGTGTGTGTGTGTGTGTGTGTGTGCGTGTGTGTGTGTGTTAGATAAAGAATGAATGGAGAGTGAATGTCCTTTAGATAGATAGATAGATAGATGAGTTTGGCTTAGAAATAGTACATAGAAGGGAAGTCTGATAGATAGATAGATACATAGAGAGATAGATGAGTTTGAATGGGTTAGAAATAGTACATAGAAGGGAAGTCTGATAGATAGATAGATAGATAGATAGATACATAGATACATAGAGAGATAGATGAGTTTGAATGGGTTAGAAATAGTACATAGAAGGGAAGTCTAATTGAGTCTAATGGGCTTCAGTGTGTTTAGATTTAAATTTTGACAGTTGGAGTTTGACGGAATGTTCAGATGAGCCAAGACTATTCAATGTAAGTCTATGGGATTTTTATGATTTTTAATCTTCAGTTATATGAAAACCGTAAGTCTGATCACTTAGAAAAGATATAGCACACCCGGCGAGATCAGTCTGAAGATCTGGTGCGAGTTTGGAGTCTGTAGAGTTAAAGCTCTAGGAGGAGTTAGAGTTGTAAATTTTAGTCTCAGAAGAATAATAAGAAGAAGAAGAAGTAGTTTAAATAGCATTTCAGTAAGTTGGCTTTCTCAAGCCAACTTAACTAGATAGAAAAGTTTGTCGAGACAAACTTTAAGTTGGCTTGAGAAAGACAGACCAGAAAGTTTGAAAAGTTAAAAAAAAGTTTAAGTTTAAAAAGTTCAAGTTTGAAAAATGTTAAAAGTTTTAAGTTTGATGGGTTTCAGTCTGAAATAGTTTGAAGTTTAAAGTAGTTTTAAAAGCTTAAAGTTTGATACATAGATAGATAGATAGATAGATAGATAGATAGATAGATAGAAGGACCTCAGAGTGGTTGCTATGATGGTTGCTAGGCTAACTTTGGTGGTTACTAAGGTGTTGCTATGCGGTTGCTAAGGTACCAAGTGTGGTGGCTAAGGTGTTGCTATGCTGTTGCTAAGGTTCCTGGGGCAGTTGCTAATGTATTGCTATGCGGTTGCTAGGGTACTTGGGGTGGTTGCTAGGGTGTTGCTAGAGTACCCGGGGTGGTTGCTAGGGTGTTGCTAGGCGGTTGCTAAGGTACTCGGGTGGTTGCTAGGGTGTTGCTACACGGTTGCTAGGGTACCTGGGGGTGGTTGCTGAGGAGTTGCTATGCGGTTGCTAAGGTACCCAGGGTGGTTGCTAAGGTGTTGCTATGCAGTTGCTAGGGAACCTGGAGTGGTTGCTAAGGTGTTACTAGAATGTTGTTAGCATGATTAGCAAGTGACTAGCATGTTGCTAGCATGATTAACAAGTTGCCAGCATGTTTCTAGCATGATTAGCATTGTTGCTAGCATTATTAGCATGTCGCAAGCATGTTTCTAGCATGATTAGCATGCGACTAGCATGTTGCTAGCTTGATTAGCAAGTGACTAGCATGTCGCTATCATGTTTCTAGCATGATTAGCATGCCACTAGCATATTGTTAGCATGACTAGCAAGTGACTAGGATGTCGCTAGCATGTTTCTAGCATGATTAGCATTTTGCTAGCATGATTAGCAAGTGACTAGCATGTCGCTAGCATTTTTCTAGCATGATTAGCATGTTACTAGGATGTTGCTAGCATGATTAGCAAGTGACTAGCCTGTCATTAGCATGATTAGCATTTCGCTAGGATAGATAGATAGATAGATAGATAGATAGATAGATAGAGAGAGAGAGAGATAGAGAGAGATAGATGAGTTTGAATGGGTTAGAAATAGTACATAGAAGGGAAGTCTGAGTGAGTCTAATGGGCTTCAGTGTGTTTAGATTTAAATTTTGACAGTTGGAGCTGGCAAGGTCTTGGCTCATCTGAACATTCCGTCAATGTAAGTCTATGGGATTTTTATGATTTTTAATCTTCAGTTTTATGAAAACCATAAGTCTGATCAGTTAGAAAAGATATAGCACAGCCGGCGAGATCAGTCTGAAGATCTGGGCTGAGTTTGGAGTCTGTAGAGTTAAAGCTCTAGGAGGAGTTAGAGTTGTAAATTTAGTCTCAGAAGAATAATAATAACGAGTGGTGCTTGCCATGGCAAAACTCGGCCCTCGGTTGCTAGGTCGGCATGAGTGGTTTCCACATCACTGCTAGGCGGTTTCAAGGGCACTTGGGGTGGTTGCTAGGGTACCCAGGGTGGTTGCTAGGATGTTGCTATGGTACCCAGGGTGGTTGCTAGGTTGTTGCTATGCGGTTGCTAAGGTAATCAGGGTGGTTACTAAGGTGTTGCTATGTGGTTGCTAGGGTACCCATGGTTGCTAGGATGTTGCTATGTGGTTGCTAGTACTTGGGGTGGTTGCTAGGATGTTGCTATGTGGTTGCTAGGGTACTTGGGGTGGTTGCTATGGTGTTGATCTGGGGTTGCTAGGGTACCCAGGGTGGTTGCTAGGGTGTTGCTAGTTACTAGTTTTCACATATCATTACTATGGAGTTTTATAGAGTTCTTAGTTTGAATTAGCACTTTGCTAATCACTATTAGCATGTATCTATTCACTGCTAGCATGTGTAGCATGTTTGGAAGTCCTATTTGTTAGCATGAGTCAAAGAACCAACTCCCAAGTCTATGACATTCTGATGCAAAGATATAGGACTTGATAAATGGTTGCTAGGGTACTCTGTTTGGTTGTTAGGAAGTGGCTTGGCAGCTGCCAGTGATAATACTCAAGGCTGTTTGCCAGTATGAATAATATAAACCAACCCCATGTCTCTCGACATTCAGATTTGAAGATATGCCTGTTTGGGTTGCTAGGGTACTCACATTGGTTGCTAGGGCTTGACTAGGAAGTCTATGGTGATTCATGATTGGCTGTTTCCTGCCCAGTCAAACCCCATGTCTCTATGATATTCAGATTTAAAGATATACCTGTTTAGGTTTGGGTTGCTAGGGTGCTTGGTAATGGTTGCTAGGGCGTGGCTAGGAAGTATCTATGGTGAATCATGATTGGCTGTTTGCTGCCCCGAGTCAAATGAGCCCACCCCATGTCTCTATGATATTCAGATTTGAAGATATGCCTGTTTGGGTATGGGTTGCTAGGGTACTCAGGGTGGTTGCTGGGCTGTTGCTAGGGTACTTGGGGTGGTTGCTAGGGCACCCAGGGTGGTTGCTAGGATGTTGCTATGTGGTTGCTAGGGTACTTGGGGTGGTTGCTATGGTGTTGATCTGGGGTTGCTAGGGTACCCAGGGTGGTTGCTAGGGTGTTGCTAGTTACTAGTTTTCACATATCATTACTATGGAGTTTTATAGAGTTCTTAGTTTGAATTAGCACTTTGCTAATCACTATTAGCATGTATCTATTCACTGCTAGCATGTGTAGCATGTTTGGAAGTCCTATTTGTTAGCATGAGTCAAAAGAACCAACTCCCAAGTCTATACGACATTCTGATGCAAAGATATAGGACTTGATAAATGGTTGCTAGGGTACTCTGTTTGGTTGTTAGGAAGTGGCTTGGCAGCTGCCAGTGATAATACTCCAAAGGCTGTTTGCCAGTATGAATAATATAAACCAACCCCCATGTCTCTACGACATTCAGATTTGAAGATATGCCTGTTTGGGTTGCTAGGGTACTCGACATTGGTTGCTAGGGAGTGGCTAGGACGTGTCTATGGTGATTCATGATTGGCTGTTTCCTGCCCCGAGTCAAACCCCCATGTCTCTATGATATTCAGATTTAAAGATATACCTGTTTAGGTTTGGGTTGCTAGGGTGCTTGGTAATGGTTGCTAGGGCGTGGCTAGGAAGTATCTATGGTGAATCATGATTGGCTGTTTGCTGCCCCGAGTCAAACGAGCCCACCTCCATGTCTCTATGATATTCAGATTTGAAGATATGCCTGTTTGGGTATGGGTTGCTAGGGTACTCGACATTGGTTGCTAGGGCTTGACTAGGAAGGGTCTATGGTGATTCATAATTAGCTGTTTGCTGCCCCGAGTCAAATGAGCCCACCCCCATGTCTCTATGACACTGTGATCCGAAGATATCCATATGGGCTTTTAAAATGGCAGTCTATGGGATCAGTTGCTAGGGTGCTATAAATGGTTGCTAGGGCGTGGCTTGATAGCTTCATAATGATCCTGAGAGTCTGATTGGTTGGCTGAGTAAAATGAGCCCACCCCCATGTCTCTATGATATTGTGATGCAGAGTTATGTTTAATGCAAAATTCCTATGTAAATTACCATAGTAGGAAAAACGTGTGCTGTTTCATGGGCCATCCCTGACCATAGTATGTCAATGGGGCAATTTTGGGGTGCTCTTGTGCCCCAGGGGTACAATTTATACCCCATTGCGGGGTATGTCCTCGCACAGCTTGATAACCTCTCTAAATGTGGTGATTTATGTGCAATGTTAAGTCTATGGGATTTTTCGGCTGATTTTTCGCCCACTGTACGATTATCGTACACCCGATCGCTTATAAAAGATATAGCACACCTCTCCTCAATAAGCCGCTCGATTTGACGCCTCATTCATTGGGTCTGTGACGAACGGTGCAGGAGGAGTAGCGAACCAAAGTTTTGTCCAGAAGAAGAAGCAGAATAATAATAATAAGTATGCAAGATAACAATAGTGATGCCTTGCCTTTGGCAAGCACCACTAACTAGAATGTACATTTCCTGAAGAAAATGTGAGTGGTGCTTGCAGTGGCAAAACTCGGAGCTGGGCAGATACTACAGTGTTCTGCGCGATTGTAGAGAGCCAACTCCCATGTCTGTATGATATTGTGGAGTTGAGATATGGCTTCTTTATGTTGCTATACGGTTGCTAGGGTTCTCTATGTGGTTGCTAGGGTGTAGCTGCACAGTCGCCATGGTGATACTTACAGACTGGTTTTTCAGTCCAGACAAAAGAGGCCACCCCATATCTATACCAATTTCTGGTGCTAAGAAATTGCTTATTCATGTGTTTCTTCAGTTGCTAAGGTACTCTAAATGGTGGCTATGGTTTGGCTATACAGTTTATGGGATGATATTTAAAGACTATTTGACAGTCTGAATCAACAGAGCCCAACCCCATATTTCTACAATGTTTTGGTGCTGATAAATTGTTTGTTAATAACCTTTTTACGGTTGCTAGGGTGCTGTAAGTGGTTGCTAGGGCATAGCTATGAAGTTGTCATGTCAGGACTTATTGGCTGCTTGATAGGCCGAGTCAAATGAGCCCTCCCCCAAGTCTCTGTGACCTCCTGATCCAAAGATATAATCTCACTAATTTTGTGCCAATGTTAAGTCTATGGGACTTTTTCGCCCAAATTTTTTCGTCCACCAGACGAACATCGTACACTCAATTACTTATAAAAGATATAGCACACCTCTCCTCAATATGGCATGATTTGACATCTCATTCATGGGTCTACGAGAAAAGGTGTAGGAGGAGTAGCGAACAAAGTTTTGTCGTAGTATGTTCTTAGCCTAATTTAACATTTAGCTATTAGCATGGAGCTATTCACTGCTAGAATGTAGCATTCATAAGGAAAGTCCTGTTTGCGATCACGAGTCAAAAGAGCAAAACCTGCATGTTTCTATGACACTTCTATCCAAAGACATCCTTTTGATCTGTTTTCAATGGAGGTCTATGGGTGGTTGCTAGGGTGTCTCTATGAAGATCATAGGTCATTACTTATTGGTTACTTAATTTAGATCGATCACAGGTGTGATCAGTCTTGGCTGGTCCCAGGAGTGTACGATCACACCGGTGTGATTAGAACGTTCGGTGCGTCACGTCATCAACTGCTGAATTCAAATCTGCTTTCTGGCGCGGAGCCAGATCAGCTAGCGCTTGTCATATTATCACTTATTCAGTGTTTTCAACCATATAATGCTTATTTTAGATTTCAGACATTTAAATACACATAAGTACTAGCAAAACCATACATTTATAGTTTGTAAAATATGCACTGATGTCTATGGAAGCAGCAATAATGATCCTTACAAATATAATCTGACGACATGTTTTATTGATATCATATACAGATTGTGTAGATAACTTTAAAGTTTACTCTGCTCTTCTCCCAGTTTACTGGAGACTTACTTTAACGTGTTTTGGGAGGAGAGGATGAATTTACGTGTTGTTAATCCCACAGCTGGATTCAACGCGAACAAACATGGCCCATCAGTATAGATCAACTAACACGGTCATTATAAAAGTGTTTAAACAACCAAATAAATTTACTTGCACATATTTCAGAATCGGAATATCAGATATTTCATAATATAGCAGTATGTTTCTGAATATTAATATTAAAAAAGGAAAAACGAAATAAAAGCAATCCATGTGTCATACAGCTATTAGGGCTGCGGTGTCACATGACAAGCATGACATGCCATGGAAACAATAAGGCTATAAATTCCAAAATAACGATTGTAAAAACTGGCTCAGCTAGAATATTTTAAACTCACGTGAAAGGGTTAAAAGATGAGTCAAATGAGTGTGTGTGGTAGATAGAAAGATTCTAAGGGCCTGCGTGTGTGTGTGTGAGAAAGTGACAGTTGAGATTCAAATTCACGAACATTCTGCCATTGTAAGTCAATAGGACTTTTCTGCTTTTTCCGCTGTGCGAAGATCATAGGTCTGATCGATTAGAAAAGATATAGCACACCTCTCCTCAATGAGCGGTCGATTTGACACCTCATTCATGGGTCTACGAGAAAAGGTGTAGGAGGAGTAGCGAACAAAGTTTTGTCCAGAAGAAGAATAATAAGTATGCAAGATAACAATAGTGATGCCTTGCCTTTGGCAAGCACCACTAACTAGAATGTACATTTCCTGAAGAAAATGTGAGTGGTGCTTGCAGTGGCAAAACTCGGAGCTGGGCAGATACTACAGTGTTCTCTTGTGATTGTAGAAACCAACTCCCATGTCTGTATGATATTGTGGAGTTGAGATATGGCTTCTTTATGTTGCTATACGGTTGCTAGGGTTCTCTATGTGGTTGCTAGGGTGTAGCTGCACAGTCGCCATGGTGATACTTACAGACTGGTTTTTCAGTCCAGACAAAAGAGGCCACCCCATATCTATACCAATTTCTGGTGCTAAGAAATTGCTTATTCATGTGTTTCTTCAGTTGCTAAGGTACTCTAAATGGTGGCTATGGTTTGGCTATACAGTTTATGGGATGATATTTAAAGACTATTTGACAGTCTGAATCAACAGAGCCCAACCCCATATTTCTACAATGTTTTGGTGCTGATAAATTGTTTGTTAATAACCTTTTTACGGTTGCTAGGGTGCTGTAAGTAGTTGCTAGGGCATAGCTATGAAGTTGTCATGTCAGTACTTATTGGCAGCTTGATAGGCCGAGTCAAAAGAGCCCTCCCCCAAGTCTCTGTGACCTCCTGATCCAAAGATATAATCTCACTAATTTTGTGCCAATGTTAAGTCTATGGGACTTTTTCGCCCAAATTTTTTCGTCCACCAGACGAACATCGTACACTCAATTACTTATAAAAGATATAGTACACCTCTCCTCAATATGCCGCATGATTTGACATCTCATTCATGGGTCTACGAGAAAAGGTGTAGGAGGAGTAGTGCGCCAAAGTTTTGTCGTAGTATGTTCTTAGCCTAATTTAACATTTAGCTATTAGCATGGAGCTATTCACTGCTAGAATGTGTAGCATTCATAAGGAAAGTCCTGTTTGCGATCACGAGTCAAAAGAGCAAAACCTGCATGTTTCTATGACACTTCTATCCAAAGACATCCCTTTTGATCTGTTTTCAATGGAGGTCTATGGGGTGGTTGCTAGGGTGTCTCTATGAAGATCATAGGTCATTACTTATTGGTTACTTAACCCTTTAACGCGTACGATCACACCGGTGTGATCAGTCTTGGCTGGTCCCAGGAGTGTACGATCACACCGGTGTGATTAGAACGTTCGGTGCGTCACGTCATCAACTGCTGAATTCAAATCTGCTTTCTGGCGCGGAGCCAGATCAGACGCGCTAGCGCTTGTCATATTATCACTTATTCAGTGTTTTCAACCATATAATGCTTATTTTAGATTTCAGACATTTAAATACACATAAGTACTAGCAAAACCATACATTTATAGTTTGTAAAATATGCACTGATGTCTATGGAAGCAGCAATAATGATCCTTACAAATATAATCTGACGACATGTTTTATTGATATCATATACAGATTGTGTAGATAACTTTAAAGTTTACTCTGCTCTTCTCCCAGTTTACTGGAGACTTACTTTAACGTGTTTTGGGAGGAGAGGATGAATTTACGTGTTGTTAATCCCACAGCTGGATTCAACGCGAACAAACATGGCGGCGCCCATCACCCGGTATAGATCAACTAACACGGTCATTATAAAAGTGTTTAAACAACCAAATAAATTTACTTGCACATATTTCAGAATCGGAATATCAGATATTTCATAATATAGCGAGTATGTTTCTGAATATTAATATTAAAAAAAGGAAAAACGAAATAAAAGCAATCCATGTGTCATACAGCGCTATTAGGGCTGCGGTGTCACATGACAAGCATGACGCGTCGCCATGGAAACAATAAGGCTATAAATTCCAAAATAACGGTCGCCTAAAAAAACTCACGCCGGGGGCTCAGCTAGAATATTTTAAACTCACGTGCGAAAGGGTTAAAAGATGAGTCAAATGAGTGTGTGTGAGTGACAGATAGAGAAAGAGAGAGGGGGGGGGGTTCCTAAGGGCCTGCGTGTGTGTGTGTGTGAGAAAGTGACAGTTGAGATTCAAATTCACGAACATTCTGCCATTGTAAGTCAATAGGACTTTTCTGCCTGCTTTTTCGTCCGCTGTGCGAAGATCATAGGTCTGATCGATTAGAAAAGATATAGCACACCTCTCCTCAATGAGCCGGTCGATTTGACACCTCATTCGTGGGTCTACGACAAATGGTGCAGTTTTTTCCAGAAGAAGAATAATAAGTATGCAAGATAACAATAGTGATGCCTTGCCTTTGGGAAGCACCACTAACTAGAAGCTAAAGTTCGAGATTCAAACTTTAAATGTTGGCTTGGCCTCTGCAGCTTTGGGGCAAAAGAGTCCGAGTACTTGTGTGTCCGGCGTTCTTGAGCTGCCCCGCTGCAAAACACATACAACAGTATTTTTCCATGAACCCTTGCTATTTTCTATTCTAATAAAAAAGCCTACTAGGCTATGACAACAGCTTCAACAGAGCTGGCAAGCTGGATGCGAAATAAGTCATGGCTTTTATTGTTTTCCCTCTTTTTGTTATTAGTTAATTATTTGTTACATTCAGTTAAGTCAAATATGTTGTCAATACCATTAAAATTAAGGTTAAAAAAATGTAATGGTCTATCAGTATGTAGGAGATTATAGAAGTCACTTAAATGGAACATTTTCAAAGTCTGAACTGAGAGCTGGAAGGATTTGTTATCCTGTGGCTCCCTCGTGTGGACAACATTAACATTATGGCCTTCGTCTCTGAACAACATTAAGAGAAAATGGGTAATATGTTTTTGAATGAATACAAATGTTTAATGATTCGTTTACTGATAATATATCCACATTAAACTGAAATGTACAGATTCTTTATTTTATTTCATTCTTAAACAGTGATGATTGATTATTATGTGGCTTGTTAAATGTTTAACAATTGTAATATATAAACAATATAATGATGAAAAAGTACAACATTGTTTTCATAATATTTTATATAGACAATTATTTTGAATTGTAATGGAGAAGGTTTTTATAGACTTGTAAATAATGTAGTTTCTGAATGTAGCGTTTTTGTCCATTCGAGTGACGCGAGGCGGATGTCAGTGAAACATAAATAAAGCTCACATGCACTGAACTTAACTATTTAATATGTTCTTATAATTGTATTCTGTAAATTCGCTGGAGTGTTTTCATTTAGAAGGCTTTAGACGTGCAAAAAAAAAAAAAAAACTTTAATGAGGAAGCTGCAGTGAGCTCGCGATCTCCGCGCTCCGAGATCTATTGACACAGACTGACTTCAGTTTCACACGAAAACAGATCACAAACACCTGAATTTAGTTCTTATGTTCTTATGGGTGGATTTCATGCATCCGCTGTAATAATTTATTTTAAAAGGCTCTAAAACAAGTATAAATGCTGTTGTTGTGAGCACGTTCGGACTGCACTCGTTGTGATCGGTGCGGTGAGAGTTCTCTCGTCTTCCACACTGTCCTCTGGCCAGACAGTCATTTATTAATGATCTCTGACTCGTAATAATCAGATATGTTGGTTAAGCTTGTCAGTGTGAATGAAATGTGTGTATTTTTTTGTATTTTTAACCAATGCAAAAGTGAAACTGATCGAGTCATTCGGCTCCGCCCGAGGGGAATTGCTCTTCTAGGGGCGCAATTTTTCTCAGCCAATGTAAGTCTATGGGATTTTTTTCATTTTTAATAATTAATAAAAAAAAAAACTGTAAGTCTGATCAGTCTGAAAAGATATAGCATAAAACTAGACATCAGGGCCCAGGTCTCTGCCAAATTTGGGGCTTGTGGCTTTAAAGCCCTAGGAGGAGTAGCGTTTTATAATATTTTTTGCCATTCAATGTAAGTCTATGGGAAATTGGTCATATTTAATAATTTATTATAAAAAAACTGTAAGTCTGATCAGTCTGAAAATATATATTACAAAATTTGACATCAGGGCCCAGGTGTCTACTGAGTTTGGGGCTTGTGGCTTTAAAGCCCTAGGAGGAGAGAGGTTTGGAACCTCTCAGAAGAAAATATAATAATAATAATATTAATAATAATAATAATAATAATAATAAGTTTAAATAGCATGACAATATTGGCCTTCGCCAAGCCAACATAAGAAGTTTAAATAGCATTTCAGTAAGTTGGCTTTCTCAAGCCAACTTAATAATAAGAAGCTTAAGTAGCAGATCAGTAGGTTGGCTCTCTCAAGCCAACCTAATAAAGGACAATCAATGATTGTCCTTTATTTGTTTTTGAAATACAGAAACTACTGGGTAATTGTTGCCAGTAAGTTTGACAAACATTTTACGATTATACACTCTTTTGAAATAAAACTGTTGCATTATCATGTAGGCTATTTTACAAAAATAGCTACTAGCACATAATTACATTTCTTAACTGAATAGTGTCACCTTTAACTAACTATCCCTTTAAGTGACAGTTTTGTCACATAGGGAAAAGTACTGGCATGGCTTAATTATAACCACCCATGCCTTTTAAAGGGATAGTTCACCCAAAAATGAAAATTCTGTCATTTACTCACCCTCAAGTAGTTCCAAACCTGTATGAATGTCTTTGTTCTGCTGAACACAAAGGAAGATATTCTGAAGAATATTGGTACCCCAAAAAGTTCCTTTGCGTTTGGCAGAACAAAGAAATTCATACAGGTTTGGCACTACTTGAGGGTGAGTAAATGATGACAGAATTTTCATTTTTGGGTGAACTATCCCTTTAATGCTCTTGTAAATGTTTAGTAGTATTTTAAAATAAATGCCTTTTCTCTGTTTTTTTTCTTTACTATTTTTAGGTATGAAGCTGAGTAGTCTGCACAGGCCTAGGAATATCATTTTATCCTGATCTATTCAAGTGTTTTTTTTTTTGTCTATTTTTGTTTAATATTTTGTTTTACCCAATAAAAAATGTGATTTAGAGATTGAGTTGAAGTCATTTTCTTCACAGTTGAAATATTTTATCATGTAATTTAAAATGTATTGAGCACCACATAAAATCAACAAATCAGGTCAGGTACAGGTTTCCAAAAAAAAAAAAAACATTATAACTTAAGTGGTTTGAAAGATGATTTTGCATATTAGCACATTAACTTTATCTAGATGAATTAATAAAGAAATATAAATGGGGCCCAGTTCCGACCCACTGTGGTCCCACAAAATCCCCATATATGGGCCATTTGTGGGTTCAGAGTGGTCACCCATTTGGGCCCCATAAGGGTTCTGTATGTGGCCCACCTTGGCCCCAATTATTAAGAACCCGTTTGGGACCCATGTGGGCCCATATAATGAAAGTCAACATGGGCCCCACTTAGAGACCACTATGGACCCATCATGTTGATCACACTACAAACGTTGATCACACTACAAACAATACAAAACTTTAATGCTATAAGAAACAGAATTAGATTAATTAATTGTTTACCTGGGTCTTCAGATTAGCTCACCTTACCTCTTATCTGACAAGTCTTCGGGTTTGAGTCGTTCGTTCAATAAAGAGTTGCTTATTATTATCAAGTCTCTTTCCGGCTCAGACTGCATAGTTTAAGCTTATGGGGCTGTCACGTGATGAACGAACGACTCAAAAAACCCAAAGACTCGAGAGATGAACTAATCATTTATCGTTCCGGCTCAGATTGCATTCGTTAAGTTTATGGGGCTGTCACGTGATGAGATTAGTGTGGGTTTTATGGCCTTATTTCAGCTACATTTTTTCCCCCAAAACTTACTAACCACGCATAATATTTTTTTTCTAAAAAATTCAAGCATGTCACATATTATTGTAGCACAGTATAAAGTAGCTGAAATAAGCACAAATATCAGGGCATGTCAAAACATCTCAAGGGCCCCAAAATTGCTTCAGACCCCAGAGGGTTTAATGATAAGCCGTTTCCACTAAAAAGCTGTTTATTCTGCGTAGTGAAGCCTCTCATCCATTGACATCCATTAAAAAAAAAAAAAAAAAAACGGCCTCTGGTCTCCTTTCCCACGTACTACCAGACCGGAATCGTTAGCTTTAGCCATTATGCTTTTTCGGCTAATGGTTGCAGGCTTGCCTTCTAGTGGCTTTGTTCCTGAGTCACATTAAAGATTTGTTCAAAATGAACAAATCGTTCAAGAATGACCCATCACTAGACTACTGTACCTCACGCGGAACCAGAGAAAAATGGCGGCGCTTTCAAAGAAAGCTATTACTGCTCTAAAAAAGGGGGAAATAGATACATATAGATACAATGTACTATAATATAAAAACTACTGTTATTATTTTGTTGTTGTTTTGTTTAGGTTAGCAATAACACATTTATCGCCATCATTAATAATAACAAACAAACGGTGTGTAATTATTTTTACCTGACACGTGTTCTGTGTTCTGCAATATTTAGTAGTAGTATACAAATGTAATGTAATGTGCTTTACAGCTGCCAGTAACATTCTTTCACGCGGTCGTGGGTTCATTTTGTTGACTGTCACTATAGAAACGGATAATAACGGATAACGTCATGTGTGGTCACAGAGATTTCAGATGTTGGAGTCTTCAGGTTGAAAATGACAGATAGACCTGTGTATAATCTTCGTAACAATGATAGAAAGAAGATTGCAGAATGTGTCTTGGCAAGATGCTGTAAGTGGTGACAGATTATTCTGGCTGTTATTATTTTGCTAATTTCTGTTCCACTCACAGTAAACATGCAACAGTAAAGACACACTTGTAACAAGAATTAAAGAACACTTTCATTTGGAGTGGGGTGATTTAGTTTTAAACGTCAGTATTTATGCTCACTCTCATAGTGAAACTGCTTTGGGTAGATAACCAGAAGAGAAGAAATTATGTCTCTCTCTGTTCATTTATGTATTTATGCAGCAAATAAATAATCTGATGCCCAGCTCCTAAATTTACTTTACCTTTAATGTGTTTAAGATATTGTACAGATACTTGCCAATTCCTGGTATTGTACAGTGTTGTTATTTGTTTATTTTCACAACTTAATTTCAAAATGTAAATCAACAACAACATAAACATATAGAAAAATAATATTTCTGATACTCTATGTAAACTCACACACGCACGCAACATACATTTTTTTTTTGGCAGTCAGTTGTTTAAGTTATTTTGAATCTTAAAGATCCAGAAATGGAACTGCTAAAGTATGCGGCTGTATTAGTGAACAACATGTAAAACAAGTTGTGTGGCAAGCCTAATCTAGTAAATGCAGTCTGCCTGGAAAGTAACCGGATGTCTGTCCTCCCACTCTGTTCCAGCACAGACCCTAAGCAGGGCTATGTGCCAGGGAATTCCCACCATGCTTCTCAAGACATAACATAGCTGCACTAGACTGTTAAATATATTACAAACTTGGATGCTGTGTTTCTAGTTGATGTTTTTGTTTCTGTGGAAAATAACCTGCTGATGATAGGTGGATGATGTGAGGATAGGATTACTAAGGCAGAGGTCAGGTTTTTTATTAAAACATAGCGATGCCATTCCCAGAAGAAAACCCCTGATGGGATTCCTAGGAAAATTCTAGCACAATTCAGTTACACTTAATGATGGGTGTATGATTCAGGTTTGGTCAAAGAACATTTGTTTGACATTGGCTCAGGGCACTGTGATCAAAAGTGAAACTGATTTCTAACAAATTAATTTCTTGTGAGCCTGAAGAGTTTCCAGAAAAGCCTATAATAGCATCCAGCACGTGTTTACATGGGGCTGTCCTTTTTAATGAGCAAATTAAAGATAGTCACTCAATGTTTGAGCTTTTATTTATGTAAAGAAATGCGATTGAGTCACTAAGATTTCCCCAGTACAACAGAGAATGGCTTCTGACAACACAATTTCAGTTAGGCATAGGGAAAACATAGCATACAGAACTGCATAAAAATGACATAAAATGTTATGATTTCCTATTGTCTCTGCATCAAAGCATGCACAGCAACTGAAACTATACTAATAAGCTCTGTTGTCTCTGAGTCATACCACAACCTTCAATTTGTTCTGGTTTTGATGATGGAGAAGGTTATAAATGCTTGCTTGCATTGAACACATGCTTTCTCTCTCTCTTTTAGTATGGTTGCGGACCAGCTACAGACCCAGCCCCTTTAAAGATCTGGAACAAGTTGAAGGGAGACAAAATGATCCAGAGCTGATGACCCATGGATCTCTTATCTATCCTCTATCCTATAAACAGTACAGTGCATCAGGCAGCATAAGATGAAAGCGACCTTCATGTCCCTTTCTGCTTTACCACCTGCTTTGACCCTAGCTGGACAGTAATGGCATGTGAGGCAATCTCACATGTGTAGTTCATTTCACATGAAAGATTGCAGAGCAGTCACCCTTTATATTATAGTCTTGCTGATGTGAGCACTCAGAAGTGTTTATATTCATCTTGAGTTCATAAAGCACAGTAATTCAAAGTAGTAAGGCTACTAGTGTTGCATTTATATATATATATATATATATATATATATAAATGCAACACTAGTAGCCTTATTGAATGCAATATTTGGACTGCTATTTAATGATTTATGCTTTTTGACTTATGCTTCCTATGTACCGCTGTTCTCTCTAAATATCAAACATGCAAATATAACAATTAAAAGAAAGATGTGTGTAAAACACTTTACATACCTCCAACATGACAATGATTTAACCTTTTTGCTCAATTTAAAGTGTAATTTAAAAATAAATAAATGAATAAATAAAACAGTTTGTTAGATATTTATATTGCAACCATGGAGCAATTAAACCACAGCTTATGTTTGCCTATTACTATTACGTTAATGTGGGATGCCATAAAGTGATTAATGTGGTTTAGCACAACAAAGTAACTTCTTTATTAAGAAACACATTATTAAGAGTTATATATATATATATATATATATATATATATATATATATATACAGTGAGGAAAATAAGTATTTGAACACCCTGCTATTTTGCAAGTTCTCCCACTTAGAAATCATGGAGGGGTCTGAAATTGTCATCGTAGGTGCATGTCCACTGTGAGAGACATAATCAAAAAAAAAAAATCCAGAAATCACAATGTATGATTTTTTAACTATTTATTTGTATGTATATTGTATTTGTACAGCTGCAAATAAGTATTTGAACACCTGTCTATCAGCTAGAATTCTGACCCTCAAAGACCTGTTAGTCTGCCTTTAAAATGTCCACCTCCACTCCATTTATTATCCTAAATTAGATGCACCTGTTTGAGGTCGTTAGCTGCATAAAGACACCTGTCCACCCCATACAATCAGTAAGAATCCAACTACTAACATGGCCAAGACCAAAGAGCTGTCCAAAGACACTAGAGACAAAATTGTACACCTCCACAAGGCTACGGGGAAATTGCCAAGCAGCTTGGTGAAAAAAGGTCCACTGTTGGAGCAATCATTAGAAAATGGAAGAAGCTAAACATGACTGTCAATCTCCCTCGGACTGGGGCTCCATGCAAGATCTCACCTCGTGGGGTCTCAATGATCCTAAGAAAGGTGAGAAATCAGCCCAGAACTACACGGGAGGAGCTGGTCAATGACCTGAAAAGAGCTGGGACCACCGTTTCCAAGGTTACTGTTGGTAATACACTAAGACGTCATGGTTTGAAATCATGCATGGCACGGAAGGTTCCCCTGCTTAAACCAGCACATGTCCAGGCCCGACTTAAGTTTGCCGATGATCCAGAGGAGTCATGGGAGAAAGTCATGTGGTCAGATGAGACCAAAATAGAACTTTTTGGTCATAATTCCACTAAACGTGTTTGGAGGAAGAAGAATGATGAGTACCATCCCAAGAACACCATCCCTACTGTGAAGCATGGGGTGGTAGCGTCATGCTTTGGGGTGTTTTTCTGCACATGGGACAGGGCGACTGCACTGTATTAAGGAGAGGATGACCGGGGCCATGTATTGTGAGATTTTGGGAACAACCTCCTTCCCTCAGTTAGAGCATTGAAGATGGGTCGAGGCTGGGTCTTCCAACATGACAATGACCTGAAGCACACAGCCAGGATAACCAAGGAGTGGCTCTGTAAGAAGCATATCAAGGTTCTGGCGTGGCCTAGCCAGTCTCCAGACCTAAACCCAATAGAGAATCTTTGGAGGAGCTCAAACTCCGTGTTTCTCAGCGACAGGCCAGAAACCTGACTGATCTAGAGAAGATCTGTGTGGAGGAGTGGGCCAAAATCCCTCCTGCAGTGTGTGCAAACCTGGTGAAAAACTACAGGAAACGTTTGACCTCTGTAATTGCAAACAAAGGCTACTGTACCAAATATTAACATTGATTTTCTCAGGTGTTCAAATACTTATTTGCAGCTGTATCATACAAATAAATAGTTAAAAATCATACATTGTGATTTCTGGATTTTTTTTTAGATTATGTCTCTCACAGTGGACATGCACCTACGATGACAATTTTAGACCCCTCCATGATTTCTAAGTGGGAGAACTTGCAAAATAGCAGGGTGTTCAAATACTTATTTTCCTCACTGTATATATATATATATATATATATATATATATAAATGTTGTATTATTCCCTTGCTGCCACTGCAGTATCAGCTTTTGTTCCTTTTCACAGTTCTTCACTGTTCTGCACAATATTTACAAGATGATTTGCAAACAATATACAATTAAGCAACATAATGGATTTTAATTAAGCAGTGTGTAAGGCTTGAATTGTATCCATTTTTTCTTTGTGTTGTGTGTGTAATGTGACTAGTTATTGTGATTTTATTTTGTTTGTTTGTTGTTATTAATTTTGTTGTGTTGGTGAGCCAAAGACAATTTTCCACTCAGGTGGACAATAAAGTTGTACATTACATTACATATCACAATGATTTTAATTCCCGAAGACCAGGTTATAAATGCATACATGCATATATAAAATATATTGTTTTATATATGGTGTGTATTAGCATACAGTTTAACTATATTATTGCCCACCCCTGCTTCACACTGTTGAACCAGTAAGAATGACTTGTTTTGATTTGAGTCGTGTCATGCTCAACTTCCTCTCACATTGTCTTAAAGAGAGAACTCCTTCACGATGACCACTACCTGTGCTCATATCCTCAAACACACCACCAGCATGCAACCTTACCTTTCCAAGATCCGCTTTTTATGGTTTCCACATGATCTTTAAACTTCCTGACAACAGGTTAGACTTGGCTGTGACATGGGATGTTAACCATTTCAGAACATGCAACCACAATCAGGCTTTATTTCACCATTCATCATTAAATGTAAATGTAAATCTACAAATGCTCCAATGATGAATATCCATCATTTAAGTCATTATTTGTGATAGTTACATGTAAAGATACATAAAAAAAAAAAATCTAATAAAAAAAAGTATTATTTAGAAATAATGTTAATCTACATTCTAACATGTTTCATGTAGATAAAATAGACAACTGTTTTATGATATAATTATGTTTCATGAGCGGAATGGTTTACAGTTTATACAGTATATCTGAATAAGATCTATCTCATTTATCTTATGACCCCATCTGTGGGATATTCAGGAGAGTTTAATGAATTGGTTTCAGACATTAACTGTATGAACTTGTAAAGTCCCTTTCCCCTCTTTCCCTTCAGATCACTTCACACACCTCCAGAGCTGGATAGAGATTTCTTGTAAATGCCTCCGCTTCGTAGAATCTAATTTACATATTCATACGTCGCCAGCCCTAAGGCATAGTGATTGGACGCCTGGGCGTTGCGCTGGCCAATCCTCTGTCGTGACATTCTCTGTTCCTCACTTGAGCGGGTGTCTTTCATAAATAAAGCGGCGTGGATGTTGTGAATGTAAATTATATATTTCTCATCACCCCGCTGTAACGACTTTAGAGTTAAGTAAGAGTGTAAACGATGAATCCGGGTGGTCGCAGACTGAAACAGTGGCTTATAGAACAGATCAACAGTAACATCTATAATGGACTGCTATGGGAGGATGAGAACCGCACCATGTTCAGAATCCCCTGGAAACATGCAGGAAAACAAGACTACAACCAGGAGGTGGATGCGTCCATCTTCAAAGTAAACATTATTTTATTATAATTTAGTCTATAGAAAGTGCTGCTGCTGCTACTATTAACTTACTATTAATAATATTTTTTGTTGTTGTCGCTGTTTGATAAAAGTATGTACTTTTGTAATATGTAGATGATAAGATTCTGGTTATTTAGATAATTTAATTAGACAATGGCAAATGATTCGCAAAAGTTTGACACAAACATAACATCTAAATATGCAATGCTTTCTTTTAAATTCTGTTAAAATGAACTAATGGACAGTTGCCTCTGTTGAGATTTTGTCACAGTTTGACATTGCTGGCTTTCACGCTCATGCAAACTTATTTTTACAGTAATTATTCAGTAATTAGTAATTGTTTAGTTATAATTTCTAACTAAAATATAACTAAAGTAAAAATTATTATAATTATAGTATAATTGATTGCTAAATTATATATTTTTAACTAAATTATATTTTATATTGTTACATTATGATGTCCTGCAACTTTTTGTCTATTCTAAGATACAATGCAATGTCCACTGTATTCAGCCCCTCAAGTTACTTTACAAGTCTATCTTTTGAAAGCAATTCAGATGTTGTGGTGATATCTGACTAAGCATGTGTTTTCACAGGCGTGGGCGATATTTAAAGGGAAGTTTAAGGAGGGGGATAAAGCTGAACCAGCGACATGGAAGACCAGATTGCGCTGTGCACTCAACAAGAGCCCAGATTTTGAGGAAGTTACTGACCGATCCCAGCTTGACATTTCTGAGCCTTACAAAGTGTACCGGATTGTGCCAGAGGAGGAACAAAAGTGTACGTGTGTGCTTTTTTTTTTTTTACTTTTCCAAGAAACATTAGAAATAGCACAGAGGCAAATTCTTTTGCAGATATGCATTAATAGAAGTTCAGTGACTCTACAGAATGACCATTTAATATTTAACTAAATATCATGTAATATTATGTACGTTATGTCATATTATGTAATGTCTTTACAAATTAAGTTAATTAGTGGCATTATATTTTTTATTTTGTAGTGGGTAAAGTCACAGTCTCTGCCCTTTCCGGCTGCAGCACTGATACTGAAAAGGGCTGCTCACCAAACCTGGATGAACTTCTTAAAGAGGTATTGTCATTTATCCACCTGTTAAAGGGTTAGTTCGCACAAAAATGAAAATTCTGTCATTAATTACTCACCCTCATGTCGTTCCAAACCTGTAAGACCTTTGTTCATCTTCGGAACACAAATTAAGATATTTTTGATGGAATCTGAGAGCTCTCTGACCCTCTATAGACAGCAAGGATATTACCATGATCAACACACAGAAACGTAGCAAGGACAACTGTAAAATAGTCCATGTGACATCAGGGGTTCAACCGTAATTTTATGAAGCTATGAGAATACTTTTTGTGCGCAAGGAAAACAATAATAACATAATTTATTAACCAATTCTTCTCCCCGAGTTACCGTATTCCGCCATTTTGGAGAGTACCCCAGAACGTAATCAACGTAATCAGCATTGTTTACGTTCAACATATGTGCGCTGTCTCCTGAATGTAAACAACACTGATTACGTTGATTACGTTCTGGGGTACTCTCCAAAATGGCAAAAGACGGTAACTCTGGGAGAAGAACTGCTGAATAAATTATGTTATTATTGTATTTTTTTTTGCGCACAAAAAGTATTCTCGTAGCTTTGTAAAATTGTGTTCCGAAGATGAACGAAGGTCTTACAGGTTTGGAACGACATGAGGGTGAGTAATTAATTACAGCATTTTCATTTTGGGTGAACTATCCCTTTAACTGCTCAGTTTTCCCTCAGAATGGTGAATGATGAAGGTATTGAGGGCAATAAAGGTTTAGTGTGGATTGTGGCAATAATTGACTCATGGCATATTTCTGCATAATCTGTATGTGCAGTCTCCAAATGATGAATACATGGGCATCCTGAAGCGTAGTCATTCTCCCCTTGATGAAGGCAGTAACATGCCTTCAGTGCAGGAATGGTGGCAGCAGGGATCTCACAATGGTACAACTGTTTGTGACTTTTAATATTTTAAGAATATTTAAGAAAATAAAAGTAATTTTAACATGAGTACTTTGTGGTTTCTTCAAAGTGTGCATGAAAACTGTTTTCAAAATAATACATGGAAAATGCAAAAATAATTTGGCTGCAAATTTATGTGCTACACGGCCAGTGTGAGATTGACTAACTTCCGTCAGAGTTGCTGACTTAGTGTTTTGTGTTGCTCCCTTTCTTTCTTTTTTTCTTTCTTTCTTGTTGTAGTCTTAGGTACTGATATTTTGTTAATTACATTTTGTGTTCATGTTTATGTGTTTTATGAATATTCACAGTTGCTGTTGTTCATCAAGATCCTGCGGGTACATTCAATGCTGGTATGTCATTTCTGCTGTGTATGAGTTGTAGATTCTGTTGTGTTGTGAATTTATTTATTTTATATAAACTGATATTAGAACATTTGTTCAGGACTTTTTGTTTTCTGTTTTTAATCACATCTCAAAGTTTCCGTACCCTAAGAGCCCATGGCAGAATTACTTTTGCATGTTTAGATTAGATTAGATTCAACATTATTGTCATTGTGCAGAGTACAGAGTCAAGTGTAGAGACAATGAAATGCAGTTAGCATCTAACCAGAAATGCAAATAACAAAGTATATAAATAAATACAAAATATAAAATGTGTATTTACATTAAGCTTTATGACATATAGTGGTACATGTTATGAGGTAGAAGGACAGAGACCAGCTCAATGCAAATGACTGTAAATGATGTGATTAATGAATAATACCATTGTATTTAATATATATATATATATATATATATATATATATATTTATATAGTTGACTGGAAAAGTCATGGAACACCCTGGAACCCTGTTTTACATCATTAATTGCTTCACTTTTGCATGAATGGGACAGTTAACCACACATTTCTCCCTGTCTCCAGCATTCTCTCAGATGATGATTTGTTTCTATTATGGAGGTCGGCTGGTGGGCAGCACGGTTACCACTCATCCAGAGGGTTGCCGTATCTCCCCCTGCCAGCCCGTTCTGGCTAGTGGCTTCTTGTATGGACCAGACAGCCTCCAGAATATCCGCTTCCCATCTGCTGATCTCATTGAGAACGAGCGTCAGCGTCACATCACCCTTAAACTTTTCAGTCATTTGGAGCGTGGCGTACTGCTGCGCGCTAACAGAGAGGGCATTTTTATCAAGCGTCTGTGCCAGAGCAGAGTGTTCTGGAGTGGCCAGGACCCTCAGTATAACCCCAACCCCTGTAAACTGGAGCGAGATGCTGTGGTGAAGATCTTTGACACTGCCAGGTTTCTGCAAGGTAAACAAACATCTTCCCAGATATATTATAACTCCAGACTTTTTTTTGTGAAAGTCTGTTTCCAATTAGTTTGGAATTGGTGTTTCAGTACAAGACTGATGAAATACAGTTCACAATTGCATTTTACTAAGTAAAATCAAGTGTGTCAGTATATAAGGTACGTAAGGGTAATTGATAACATTATCATTATCAGTTTATTTATTTAACTATTTTTGAAATGCAATTGACCTGATTCATTAGTTATGTACTAATTGGATCAATGGATAAGAATTATGACACAAATCCAGTTTTTTTTTATCCTTCAGTGCTGCAGTTATATCAGGAGGGTCATTATCAGTCTCTGGAGCCCACTGTCACACTCTGTTTTGGGGAAGAGTTTAATGATTTCAGCACTGTCAAGAGCAAATTAATCATTGTGCAGGTAATTATTATAAAGTACATTATATTCCTAATAGATTGTTAGTTGTATAAATTTACATTTAATGTAGTATGAATGAACATGAATAAACAATGGTAGATTTCTAAAAGCACATTAACCTAGATTAATTAATGCTGTAAATATGTATTAACTAATTGAACCTTGTTGTAAACAGTGAAAATGGAGACTTTCTCAATATGAATTACATTTGTTAGTTTACTCATAGTCAATAAAAGTAGCTTTTTTTGCTGCAGATTCTTTTTTTTTTTTTTTCTGTTTGTATTCTTTATAACCAGTATTGAAGATATTATGAAACATAGCAATAACCTAATACTTTGGCCAAACAGATCACAGCATTGAACTGCCAGCAGTTGGTGGATGCAGTGACCGCCCGGCGATCCCAGTACAGCAGCGGGAATCTGGAAATCTCAGATGACATGGCCGGTGATCAGATGGCTCGAATATATCAGGATCTATGCAGCTACCCAGTTCCCCAACGAGCTTCCTGTTTTAGGGACAACCTGCCGATTCCAGTCTGAGGCAGATATCTGAGCCAGTTATGTCTCAAAGAATGAGTTAGTTCACATGTTGACACAAAGTGATGCCTTTACAATTTTATTACATAAAAAATGATTGACTTTTAGGTGTGCCATCTGTCTGTATAGTATCCTGTTCTCTCAGGGCAGAACATAGTATCTGACAGAAGGTTTGCAATGTTCTCAGGGATGAGGTGCTCGTTTGTTGGAGGAAATTAAATTTCTTTGTCTTTGTGTATATTTTTACGACGGCGTTTTAGTGCCTAAAAAATCTAAGATTACGAGATTAAAGTCGTAATATTTCGAGAATAAAGTCGTAATATTATGAGAAAGGTTTCGAGAATAAAGTCGAAAAGTTTCGAGAATAAAGTCGAAAAGTTTCGAGAATAAAGTCGAAAAGTTTCGAGAATAAAGTCGAAAAGTTTCGAGAATAAAGTCGAAAAGTTTCGAGAATAAAGTCGAAAAGTTTCGAGAATAAAGTCGAAAAGTTTCGAGAATAAAGTCGAAAAGTTTCGAGAATAAAGTCGAAAAGTTTCGAGAATAAAGTCGAAAAGTTTCAAGAATAAAGTCGAAATGTTTTAAGAATAAAGTCGAAATACAAACAGCGAAATACAAACAATATGTAGGCTATATTGCAATAATGCGTTTGTCAAGCGGCATGTGAGTCAATCATTTTTCCGATTACAATAACAAATGACGAGACGAGATTATTATTTTTTTTCATGCCTTATGATGTTCCTTCACTTTATATCTTGCTATAAACTTGAAATAAAGAGCAAAAACACATTTATAATTTGTATTTCGTTATAAAGCTGACAGAATTTAAAAAGCTGAACTGTGTGTAAAAGCAACAAAGCACAAAATTGTTGTGATTACTGAATGGCTGGCGCTCTACAAATAATGAATGGAAGACGTTAAATATTATGTCCTCATTTACAGTATACCATGAATAAAACAGTTTGTGAATAGTCACTTAAAGTTTACAGCAGAAAAGACAACAATATAACGTATGTTAACAAATTTGAGTCCACTTCAACCTTTAGAACGTTTTATTGCGGTTTAATTAAACAGGCTATGTGAGGAATGAAAGTTTGGACGCCACAGACGTTTTTGCGGAGTAGGTGGTGGAATTTCACAATAATTTAATGAATTGATTCACATAAATACAGCGATCTGTCACGCCACATTAAAGATCTTGAAAATCACATTATTGTAAGACACATCATTTGTGTTTCACTATAAAACTGATTTTGAAAGCTGAGACTTTGTTTTATATTAAAAGCACAAAGCTTAAGCTATTGGGTGGCTGGCGCACTACAAATAACGAATGCAATGGAAGACATGAAATATTATTTCCAAGCATACTGTCCCCGCGAGTATGACACATGGTATGATTTCTGCTAATAATCCCACATATATTTGTGGTGTATTAAAAAAAGGGTTTAATAAGAGAGCTACAGCGCCCCCCAAAGGAATGTCGATTGAGTGTGTGAGCTGATGTTAAGATAAACAGTAGTTCCTGTTCAGTCTGTTAATAAATATCATATTCTTGATATTCAGCTGTTTCCGCGAGTCCTTAAAATTGACATCCCAGTAAGATGATGCGGCCGCTGGACGCAACAATATTCAAATCAATTCCGGTGGTGTGGCAACTTCTCCCGGTGCTCTCAATGCGGGCCATTTGCATGCGCAATATAGGCTATACTCTCAAAATATTATAACTTTAATTTCTACTATTTAAATTCTCGAAACATTTAGACTTTATTCTCGTAGTATTTCGACTTTATTCTCGTAATTTCGACTTTATTCACGAAATATTACGACTTTAATCTCGTAATCTTAAGATTTTTATTATTTTTTAATGAGGCACTAAAACGCCGTCGTAATATTTTAGTGTTTCCAGAATGTTTTTTTTTTTTTTTGGCCAAAACATTGAACTTTATCTGTTTTTTTTTTTTTTTACTATTTACTGTAAAATTGATAGGTTTTACTATCCTTATTTGTTTTCTTCTTTTTTTAATACCTTTTAAGAAATGTAATTCTGAGTTGGATGCAGACTAAATATCAAATCAGAAATCTATGAATAATTAAAGAAATTTAAAATAAGCAGGTTGTCTGGCTATTGATTTTTATGTTCCGAGACCAACCATATGGGCCATTCTACAAAACTGGTAAAAACTGCTGTCCCACATCCAAAAACACATTTAAAAAGCATTTAAGTATTTAAATCTTAGATGTTTACTAAGATCTTTCTATTATCTATTAGTAAGCTTAATTATATATATATATATATATATATATATATATATATATATATATATATATATATATATATATATATACACACAGGTGCATTTCAATGAATTAGAATGTCGTGGAAAAGTTCATTTATTTCAGTAATTCAACTCAAATTGTGAAACTCGTGTATTAAATAAATTCAATGCACACAGACTGAAGTAGTTTAATTGTGATGATTTTAACTCACATTTAACAAAAACCCACCAATTCACTATCTCAACAAATTAGAATACTTCATAAGACCAATAAAAAAAAAAAAAAAACATTTTTAGTCACCTTTATTTATTTATTTATTTATATAGCGCTTTTACAATACAGATTGTGTCAAAGCACTTAACAGTATCAAATTGGAGGATAGAGTGTCAGTAATGTATAATGATAAGATTAAACACTCAATTTTCAGTTAAAGGCATTTCATTATTGAATTCAGAGATGTCATTGTCTAGCTCAGTTTAGTTTAAATAGTATCTGTGCAATCAAATCGGCGATAATCGCTAGAAATTAAGTGTCCCCAACTGAGCAAGCCAGAGGCGACAGCGGCAAGGAACCAAAACTCCCTCTGTGACAGAATGGAGAAAAAAAAAAAACCTTGGGAGAAACCAGGCTCAGTCGGGGGGCCAGTTCTCCTCTGACCAGACGAAGCCCGCAGTTCAAAAGTTTATATTTCTATTTTAATTTTGTTGCAATTTCTAACAATAGTAGTATTATGTAGTTAGGTATTTTATTATATTTTAGTTATTTTGTTATTTTTGGTTGATATATCTGGGGATATATCTCTGGGGGTCATCTGGGTGTCCTGGTCTCCGCTGACGATCAGGGCTGTAGACATCATCTCTTGGTGCTGATCCACCATCTGATCGGATACGGACTGAGAAACAGACTAGGAAAGAAACAGACAAATATTAGCGTAGATGCCATTCAACTTACGATGTAACGAATACATCGTGCGTTATGAGGAGTGTTCCCGGTTCCGGTTGATCTAATTAATGCAGCCTAACCATCCTTTAACGGATTTGAATAATAGAAGCGTATTAATGTGTTATGTGTAAGCCAGGCTAAAGAGATGGGTCTTTAATCTAGAGTTTTGAGAACGCAGCGGACGTGGAGGACTATAATGCGATAAGAGCTCGCTCAAGTACTGAGGAGCTAAACCATTCAGGGCTTTATGGTGCTCCATTTTCCGGGCTGCTCTCTTTAGGGCGCGAGTGTGCTCATTATACCATGGTGTTGGACTCTTATCCTTAATCTTCCTTAAGCGTAAAGGAGCAACCGCATCTAAAGTGCTAGAAAAGAGAGAGTCCATAGTTCCTGTTACATCATCAAGTTGTTCTGAGCTATTGGATATGCTGAGGAACTGAGATAAGTCAGGAAGATTATTTATAAAGCAGTCTTTTGTGGTAGAGGTAATGGTTCTACCATATTTGTAACAAGAAGTTAGCTTTACAGCTTTAGCTATATGGAATATACAGGAGACTAGATAATGATCTGAGATATCATCGCTCTGCTGCAAAATTTCAACGCCACTGACATCAATTCCATGTGACAGTATTAAATCTAGAGTATGATTTCGACAATGAGTAGGTCCTGACACGTGTTGTTTAACACCAATTGAGTTTAGACTGTCTATAAATGCTGATCCCAACGAATCTCTGTCATTATCAACATGGATATTAAAATCACCAACGATTAGGACTTTATCTGCAGTCAGCACTAACTCCGATAGAAGATCAGAAAATTCTTTAATAAAGTCTGTATGGTGCCCTGGTGGCCTGTATACAGTAGCCAGTACAAACATCACAGGGGATTTATCATTAACACTTGTTTCTTTGGATAACATTATATGAAGCACCATTACTTCGAACGAATTATACTTGAAACCCAACCTCTAAGAGATACTGAAAATATTTCTATAAATTGTAGCAACACCTCCCCCTTCCCCTAGTGAATTGTTGGCCTTCTGGAAAGCATGTTAATTTACTGTATATGTACTCAATACTTGGTAGGGGCTCCTTTTGCTTTAATTACTGCCTCAACTCGGCATGGCATGGAGGTGATCAGTTTGTGGCACTGCTGAGGTGGTATGGAAGCCCAGGTTTCTTTGACAGTGGCCTTCAGCTCATCTGAATTTTTTGGTCTCTTGTTTCTCATTTTCCTCTTGACATTTTCCTTTCTCCTTATGATCACATATCATAACCTAGATGTGCTCTGTTTGACTGAAACCTGGCTAAAACCAGATGATTTCATTACTTTAAATGAGTCTAGCCCCAAGATAACTGTTATAAACATGAGCCGCTTCCAAAAGTCAAAGGTGGGTGTGTTGATACAATTTATAGTAATATTTTAAGTATTTCTCAAAAGTCTGGTTTCAAGTATAATTTGTTTGAAGTAATGCTTCTTTATATAAAATCATCTAGTGTGATAAGTGCTAATATTAAATCGCTATTCACATTTCTACTGGCTACTGTATACAGGCCACCAGGGCACCATACAGACTTTATCAAAGGATTTGCTGATGTTCTGAGATAATGCTGCTGCAGATAAAGTCTTAATTGTTGGTGATCCATGTAGATAATGATAAATATGCAATGCAATTAGCATTTATAGACATTCTAAATTCTATTGGAGTTAGAAAACGTTTCAGGACCCACTCATTGCTGTAAACATACTTTAGATTTAATATTATCACATGGAATTTATGTTAATGACGTTGAAATTCTGCAGCAGAGCGAGGATATCTCAGATCATTATCTAGTCTTGTGTATACTCCATTTAGCTAAAACTGTAGATTAAACTCCTTGTTTCAAATTTGTCAGAACCATCACTTCTACCAAAAAAGACTGTTTTGTAAACAATCTTCCTGACTTGTCCCATTTGTCTCTTGCCTGTATTTATTGCACACAAGTAGTCCTTTGAGTCACTCCATCATTCTGAATTAGGAACTGAAGACAGATCAGGTTATTAAACTTCTTAAATCAAGAAGGATTTTCTAGACAAGTAAAAATTACTGTCTTGTTTTCAGAAAAAGCATGTCAAAATTAAGTGATCTTTTGCTTGAAATTAGCAAAATAATCTGCCAATGGGGTAAGCAAAATCATCTTGTTTTCTGTTTGAAATAAGATTATTTTGCTTACCCCATTGACAGAGTATTTTGCTTGTTCTAAGAAAAAACACAAATACACAATTTAAAATTTTTTTTTTTTTTTTTTACTACTTACACAATTATTTTTAAGTATATGTCATTATATTATTTACAACAGACAGAGTGGTTTGTAATTATTTTTTTTTGGGGGGGGGGGGTCCTGACCCCTCGTCCCCCCCGTAACAAAAGGTGCGTGACAACTAAGGTGCGAATCCATCTGCGAGCTTTATTCCAAAACGTGGTCAAAAAACAGGCATGGGTCAATACCGCCAAACAGTGTTAGACAGGGCAAGACAAAAGAGTAATCCAAGGTACAGTTATGGGTAGATCAGCAGCAAACAGTATCCAAGAGGGCAAGACAAAGGGTAATCCAATATTCAGGCGAATGGTCAGGGCAGGCAGAGAACAATCAAGGCTAGGTAAACAGGCTGGGATCAAGACACGGGTAATCAGGCTGAAACAAGGCTCGACTATGACTAGGAACTAGGACTGGAAACTAAACAAAGAAATGGCTTCGTAGAGTTGCTGATGCTAAACAATACTTGGCCCTGAATGATGGTTTGAGTGTGGTTTTTGTAGTGTGTGTGTAATTGGCTGCAGGTGAGTCCGTGATAATGAGTTCCTAGGCAGGGGTAATGGGAAATGTAGTCTGGGGTAGGGTGGCAAGAGTCAGGGGTGGAGTGCCCTCTGGTGGAGTTCATGGGTGTGGAGTTCAACTTCAAGTTAAGTCAAGTCACATCAACTGTATTTGTATAGCGCTTTCTACAATACAGATTGTGTAAAAGCAGGTTTACAGTGTAAAACAGGAAAATAGTTTGTAAATAATGCAACAAGACAATAACAGAGTCATTTTCCAGCTAAAGTCAGTTTATTGATGAGTCATTAATGTCATGATCCAGTTCAGCTCACTTCCAATAGTGTCTGTGCAATCAGTCAAGCGTCACCAACTAAGCAAGCCAAAGGCGCCATTGGCAAGGAACCAAAACTCTATCGGTGACAGAAATGGAGAAAAAACCTTGGGAGAAACCTAAGTCCTCTGGCCAAGTGAAACCAGCATGGCGTGGTTTAATTCCAGGCTGCAACACAGGTGCAGAGGACTTGTTTGGTTCCCATGGTCATGTGACGATGGTCGTCGAGGTGATGAGGTCTTCGCAGGGGATCTGTCTCTGGGGCGCATCTATTTGACATGGTTTTCACTGACATTCAGGGCTGTAGAGGTCGTCTCTAGGTGCTGATCCACCATCTGTTCTGGATATGGACTTGATCTGGGTGGCTACGGTGACCTCGCAATAAAAATGAAAGAGACTAATATTAGCGTAGATGCCATTCTTCTTACGATGTAGCGAGTGCATCGAGTCTTATGGGAAATGTTCTCGGTTTCCGGTTGACCTAATTAACCACCTGGGGTTGACAAAGACGCCAGCGGGAGCACTTACATATTTTCCAGATGACAGAGAAAGAACTTAAACTGCTCCATCACTTTTGATTGGACACATAAAAGTAATACATCACTTGAATCTGTAATGGGTCTACTTTTATTTGTGTATGCTCACCATATCAATCAAACATTGTGCTTTTGTAAAATAAAGAAAATGAACCGGGTGTGCTTGCAGTCTTCAGTGTCTCCGCAAACTGCTTTTAGAAATGTGTCACTAAAATGAACTGAAACTCAGCTAATACTTTACACACAGACAAGGGAAATATATCGGTAACACTTTATAATAACTTTCAGTTGTAAGGCATTTATAAGTGATTAGTTAATGATGAACTAATCCATTACTAAACATAACTATATGTTCATAAATAATTAATAAGTGATATGTTAATATTTTTATCTATGTTTTGTAGATTAAGTTATAAATCATTTACAAGTGATTAGATAATGATGAACTAATCGTTTACAAAACATGACTATACATTCACAAATTATTATTAAGTAATATGCTAACAATTTACAAATCTGTCATAAGTTATCTTAAAAATAGCATATCATGAAATAATGAAACATATCTTTAGTAAATGGTTAATAAGTTACTAGTTAATATATTATTAATCACTTATAAATCATTGAAATGTCAGCATTGTACTATTATCTCACAGCGTTAAAAATACTCCATGTGTGTCAGAGAAGACATCCGTCTACACCCTCACCAGTCAGCTTTTACATTGCAGTACACTACAAAGTATTCAAAACCTGTTGTGTAAACGCATGAATAAATCATTTACAACACTTTCTGCATCCCCTACTCTAAAGTGTAAACTACTCATCAGTTGTAAATGTGTTACACATCATTTGTAGGTCTTTCACCCCAGTGTGTATACACACACAACCTGTAACTGGCAGGTTTGTAAAACATTTACAAGTGATGAGTAGTTTACACTTTAGATTAGGACATGCAGAAAGCTTTGTAAATTATTTATTCATGAGTTTACACAACAGGTTTTGAATACTTTGTAGTGTGTACTGCAATGTAAGGGCTGACTGGTGAGGGTGTAGACAGATGTCTTCTCTGACACACATGGAGTATTTTAACGCTGTGAGATAATAGTACAATTTGTGTATTTTTGTTGTTGTTGTTTTGACATTTCAATGATTTATAAGTGATTAATAATATATTAACTAGTAACTTAACTAGTAACTATACTGAAAAAAAATATTAATTGAATTTACTATTTTTTTTAAAGATAAGTGGTTGCAATCAATTTATTTTAGCTACATTTAAATAAACCAATTTAGTTGACTAACTTTCAACATTATTTTATTTAAATGTAGCTAAAATAAATTGTTTGCAACCACTTACCTTAAAAAAAATAGTATCATTTGTTTCAGTGTATTAACCTTTTACTAAGGATCTGTTTGATTATTTCATAATGCTATTTTTTAAAGATAACTTACGACAGATTTGTAAATGTTAGCATATTATGTAATAATAATTTATGAACGCATAGTCATGTTTTGTAAATTATTAGTTCATCATTAACTAATTACTTGTAAATTACTTGTAAATGAATTAACAAAACATACACAAATTGTTAGCATATCACTTATTAATTGCTTATGAATGTTTTGTAAATGATTAGTTCATCATTAACTAATCACTTATAAATGACTTACAACTGAACGTTATTATAAAGTGTTACCTGTTTTTTTTTCTTTTTTTTTTTCTTCTGGTGTTTGGATGGTTGTGGATTAGAGCTTGCAGAAGAGGTGTGTCTTTAAACGCATCACATGATCCCTCCCCCTCTCACACTTATCTCAATAACAGCCTGAATTATTTGAGGCATGTAAGCAAAGTTTGGCAACAACACTTAAAGACCCCCAATGCAATTGCTGCAAAAGCATTGGCTGCACATTGTGACACTGAACCATATCGCTGCTCGCAGAAATCCACTGTCCAGTTTTGGTGAGTCTGTAGTATCAGTCTCCTGCTCTGATCTGATGTGACTGAACCTGCTGTGCTCTCCAGCTGGTGTAGCCCACACCCATATGGAAGCAGAATAATGACAATAGTTTTTGAAACATAAAGCATGCTGAATTCCACAAATCGAAAAAAAGATGCATTGCAATTAACAGTGCTTGCATTTTAATGCCTTGTATTTCCAGGGCTTGCATTTTTAGGTCCTGAAATTTAACATAGTTGTTTATTTAAGCTGTGAATATTTCAATTCAAAATATTTCACACACATTTTCATAATTAAAAATATAACAATTCATATTCACCTTCTAGAATTCACTTCCAAAATATTCAACCTGTTTAAAAATACGATGTATAATATTCGACAGGCAAATTTTGGTCATTTTATTTCACTTTCCAAACTCTCTGCCACAAATTCAGTGGTTAAAATTCGGCGGAAAATTTGGTGGAAAATTCAGCTTTGCACATCCGGGAACCGCAGGAATAGCAGTAGAGCACCGATGCATGATCTCCAGCTGATGTCAGCCTCTCACCAGCAGGTGGCGCAAGCGGCTGTTGATGAAGGCCATATGTGGATCAAGTCATTGATTTACAAAAACTGATTTGCAGAAATGGAGCAAGCGCTAGAAGTTTTGATTATCAGGGCCAGTATAAACATGTAGAAACTCTGATTTGTGTGTATGTTTAATTCAACATCTTCGCTGTTTCCCGTAGCATACATGTAAGCAGCTTTCTCTACCACAAAGGAGATTATAATGCTCTTTTACCCAACGCTGAAGTACAGAACTAACATTACATCTGAGGAAGACATATATTGCTTTTGGTTGTTTAGTTTCTGTAACTCTGTATCATGGCTTGTGTGACGCTGTTCTGTAATACTGGGGTTCCCCTCATACGTCACACTCCAGGATTCCCCAAGGACGCCTAACTGTGCATTCACACCAGACGCGACTTGCGCGAATAAATCGCGCTATTTGCACGTATTTGGACGCTTGAACATTTTGAGTTTACTCGCTTCATTCGCACGTGAAATTAAAAAACTATAGCGCTTGGTTTTCTATGGGAGAAAAAATGGCTTGGTGAAACTTGTTGGTTGTGGGCTCGTATTTTGCTTAAATATCTGCTTAAATGTACATAATATACAGTAATATATTTTATTAATTAGATGCTGAAGTTAATCATTTATTATCACTAAGGCAACAAACCACAGAAGTGTTTTCTTTATGGGAAATGTTTAACGTGCGCGTTCCTTAACTTGCATTCATATCCTCATCTGTTTGCATCCCATACGGAAAGGTAATATATTCACATATATGTGAAGCACTTTTTAATATATTTTAATATATTTCGAAAATATATTTTAAAAATACATATTGCGTGGCGTGTGTGTGTTTACATAGGCTATTTCTGAAATTATATTCATGCATCATGATTTTTAATCAATGTGTTTTTGCAATGCATTTTGTTTATACGTTTACCATTTTTAAAGCTATTAATATATTATATTATATTATATTAGATCCTATATTCTCATTCAATTTAGGCCTACTATCCACTTAAACAATATGTCATCAAGTTTCAGGACAAGTTTCTAATTTTATGTACCGGTACTATTTATGTAAACGCTGTGTAACTTTCATGTGTTTGATGGGTGTGCGCGTTGAACATTTGAGGCGCATTTAAACTGGAGTGGAGGGAGTTTCCATGGAAACGGGACGGCAACTCAGCTGACAAGTAGCAAAAAAACTCCCTCTCTCACTGTTGTTTTTACTGCTTTCAGGTAAATTTAGTCCCTAAAATTACACAAATAATACATACAAATGTTCCTGACACTTTCTTACATGTAATTGACACGCTTCTGTTGAATATCTACTTTACAGAAATGGTTCAGTGTCATCGGAAAAAGTCCGTTAGCATCACAACCGTGAGCTAACTATAGAGGCTAACTATTAGAGGTAAGCTAGCTATAGATTTGAGCTCTTATTTATGAAAGTTTGGGATTTTAATCACTTATGTGTTGATGGTTAGGGTGACCACCTGGCAATAGATCTGTTGCGGGACAGTAGATGTGATTTTGCGAGACAATGCGGGACACATGAAAGACAGATACATTTACTACTGTTATGCTATTTAAATACTGATTTACATTACGTCCGTTGTCTTATGCGCCATTTTATGTTTCTGCCGGTGGATGCCCACACTCCAGGTTGCTTCTGGCAACATTATATCCAGGAGAGAGTATAAGTTTTGAGCGCGCACACGTAGGCCTAATGTAAACACGTAGAGCACATCTGTTTTGTGTGAGAGTGAAGAGAATTCTGCGAGCGGAGACATTTGTTGCACTCTCGCATTACAATAATGCATTCTGGACACTTGTCATTAAAATAACACCATAGAAACCACCTCAAACGAACTATTAAAATGAGAAGAAAGTCGTGTCAGAAAGCTGCAATTGTGTTTTTTTGTTTTGTTTTGTTTGTTTTTTTAATTAAAGGAGAATATCGTGTTTTTCCATGTGCGCTCGACCATTTCCGTTGGTGGTGCTCGAGCACTTGATGAGATCCGCACATCCTTTGCGCCGTCCACCCAGTCGTCATCAGCGGAAAAACCCCTCTCTAACACTGCGTCGGTTGGTTATTTTCACAGCTAGAACATGATGGCTGCGCAAATGGATTTTTAAATGCCAGTCACAGTTTTTAATGTATTTCTTATTTTGGTATTTAAATTTCTGGGATGGAAAAAAATAAAAATACAGAATACATAATTGAAATGCAGGACGCAGCTTACGTCTTGCGGGACGTTGGACAAAGCTCCCAATTTCGGGACTGTCCCACAAATTCGGGACGGGTGGTCACCCTAGTTGATGAGTGATTTTTATAGCTTTGTAAATGTTTTGCTGGCAATTTGTTAATGGATGAATTGAAATAAGCTAATTAATTTAACCTAAAAGTATGCACTGCAGGGTAGACTGAGTACATTTGAGACGTGTACAGTTGAAACACTTTAACCCTCTGGGGTCTGAGGGTATTTTGGGGCTCCGGAGAAGTTTTGACATGCCCTGACATTTGTGCTTTTTTCAGTTGCTTATAAACATTTTAATGGCTAAAGTCTAAAAACACTGCATTCAGCACAAACTGGGCTACAATAATATGTGAGCAGCTTTTACAGTAACTGAAATAAGGCCATAAAACACATACAGAACATTTGTTCACAAGACTTTTGAGAACTGGATCCTAGAACATTTGCTTCAAAATGATCTGAAAATAATCTAACGCACTCATTCAGAGAAAACGATATATTGATTTAAATTTTCTAAGTCACTTTTTGAGTAGAAAGGGTCTATGCGATAATGCTGTGACTGACACCTGAGAAGACAAAGGCCCACATAATGAGCTCCATAATGAGCCATTGAGTCAGGTATGTGACTGAGAGAGAAGAGTTACAAGAAAGAATGTGAGGAAAAAAGAAATGTGTATACATATAATAACTATCACATAAAATAACTTGAGATTCACTTGCGAGTGCAGTTAAACAGTTTATTAGGAACAAACAAACAAATAAACAACAGAAGAGTCAAGACATTGTGGGTGCAATATCCAAAATATCCAAAACAGTGGCAGGAAACTGGAACCCAGGAAAACAGGAGACAGCAGAAACTGCATGAGAAAACACAAAACAGACGTGAGCAACACAATGAACGGACAAAGACAAAGCAAACATGGTGACAATACATACACTACCAGTCAAATTATTTAAACAGTAAGATTTGTAATGTTTTTTTTATAAGAAGTGTCTTCAGCTCTCCAAGCCTGCATTCATTTGATCCAAAGTACAGCAAAAAACAGTACATTATATTTATTATAATATATAGGCCTACATATTGTTACTATTCAAAATAAATAAAGCACCCCCCCACTAAAATTAATAAATAAGTGAGCATGTTGATAGGCTTATCAGGAGCAACTATATTACATTAGCAATCACCAATATTGCCCACGTGATTTTATTTGAATTATCATACAATACAAAAATAACATTTTATAACTGAGAAACTAAATTATTATTGTTAAGCTTATTATAAACATGTTTGAGCAGGTATTGCAAACAGAGTAGGCTACTTCACAGTAAAGATTGGTCTAAACGGAGAAGACTGAGAACGCACCCTGTTTGTTTTCTTTATTCTTCAAAAGCACAAAGTTTAGTTGTTATTATGAGTGTACACAAATAAAAGTAGACCCCTTACAGATTCGAATGGTGTATTGCTCTTATCTGTACGATCAAAAATGGCAGAGTAATTCAAGCTCATGTCGGCCTTATCAGGAAAATCTGCCTCAAAACGTGTATACGCGTTTGTCGACCCCAGAGGGTTAAATAACTTGTGTACACAAGAAACCCGAGATGTGATTTTTGCTCCACACATGTGTATTAGTGTTCTCTTTGATTGTGGGCAATTTGAAATGTGTGCGTCTTTACACTCTGAAAATATCAGCAAAAGTTTTTATTCCAAGGTGAGATTTTCATTTCACCATGTCCCTTCCACAATGAATAGCTTCTTATTATTTTATGTTTGTTAAACTTAACATATATCATTTCAAACGTTACTCTGTGCTCTAAAAATAGACATATTTTATGACATTGTACCATGCAAGGTCTTTTCATAATCTACAGAAATGTGCGAGCATGTCAGTGGGGTTGAGACACAGTGTATCAACTGTACCCGGATTGGTCTCCTATTGCTTCACATGCTGTTTAGTTGTACAGTGTTTTGATAATAGGATAAAAGTCACATTTACACATATGCTACGCAAATTCTGTTAAAAAATTATATTTGTGATATTTCAGCTATTATTAATGGACATATTTTCTAACATGAATGTTACAAGGATTACATAGCATTTTAAGAAATATACAAGGTGGTAAAGTGGGTACAGTTGAGACACCCTTAACAGGTTTCTATGTACTGTATACAGTAACAGTCCAATCATAGAAAATAAAATGCATACAGAGGCGGTGTTTGTTTGTGTACTAGTATTACCTACATTATGGGGACCAAATGTCCCTACAAGTATAGTAATACCAGTAAATTCACCTTATGGGAATATATTTTAGGTCCCCATGATGAAACAGGCTTATAAATCATACAGAATGATTGAAAATGTAAAAATGCAGAAAGATTCGAGTGATGCGTAGGTTTAGGGGTAGGGTTAAATAATACACAGGTATGTATATTGTTATTTTTACTGTTATGTTTACATTTGTACTGTTTGCCATATATTTTTGTAGTGTTAAATATTTGTTCCTGTTTTGTTTAACTGCATCTGAATTAAATAAAGCAAATAAATACATTTATTTTTAAACTGTAATTATTTAAAACTGTAATTTTGTAATTTATTACATTTGCTATAAATGGTTAGCCAGCTTTAGAGCATTAAGAATGGGTGTCTCAGCTGTACCATGCTACTGTTTCAACTGTACACCATATGGGTACAGTTGAGACAAAAAAGCACCTCATGTTTATGAACTAATTGTGGAAAATATGAACTACTTATGGCTATTATCAATTTATGATATTTTAGTACACAAGCAAAATCAATATCATGTGAAAAATCACTTCATTTCAGCATCTAGTTTTTGTGTAGAGATGAAAAAAGCAGAAAGTGTCTCTACTGTACTCAGTCTACCCTACTGTTAATCCACTTACATAAACTAAAATGGGCTGAAGCTAACGTTATTTCTAACACGTTTTTATCTTTCATTGTAGACAAATATTGATAAAAATTGTACTGTGATTTTAGGAGTGTCAAAAAAAAATGGGAGCTGCTGGCAGAGATATAGGAAACTCGGCTGATCTGAGAAAACATATTAAAGGGATAGTTCACCCAAAAATGAAAATGTGATGTTTATCTGCTTACCCCCAGGGCATCCAAGATGTAGGTGCCCATAGAAACAGTCGCTTATGAGGCATCTGTCTACAGTGGGTACGGAATGTATTCAGACCCCCTTAAATTTTTCACTCTTTGTTATACTGCAGCCATTTGCTAAAATCATTTAAGTTCATTTTTTTTCCTCATTAATGTACACACGGCACCCCATATTGACAGAAAAACACAGAATTGTTGACATTTTTGCAGATTTATTAAAAAAGAAAAACTGAAATATCACATGGTCCTAAGTATTCAGACCCTTTGCTCAGTATTTAGTAGAAGCACCCTTTTGATCTAATACAGCCATGAGTCTTTTTGGGAAAGATGCAACAAGTTTTTCACACCTGGATTTGGGGATCCTCTGCCATTCCTCCTTGCAGATCCTCTCCAGTTCTGTCAGGTTGAATTGTAAACGTTGGTGGACAGCCATTTTTAGGTCTCTCCAGAGATGCTCAATTGGGTTTAAGTCAGGGCTCTGGCTGGGCCATTCAAGAACAGTCATGGAGCTGTTGTGAAGCCACTCCTTTGTTATTTTAGCTGTGTGATTAGGGTCATTGTCTTGTTGGAAGGTAAACCTTCGGCCCAGTCTGAGGTCCTGAGCACTCTGGAGAAGGTTTTCGTCCAGGATATCCCTGTACTTGGCCGCATTCATCTTTCCCTCGATTGCAACCAGTCGTCCTGTCCCTGCAGCTGAAAAACACCCCCACCAGCATGATGCTGCTTCACTGTTGGGACTGTATTGGACGGGTGATGAGCAGTGCCTGGTTTTCTCCACACATACCGCTTAGAATTAAGACCAAAAAGTTCTATATTGAGCTGTGTCCAAAACCGCTCCCTATCCACTATATAGTGCACTATATCGGGTGTCAGCCATTTTGTAGTGCTGTCCGAATTCTGAGTGAACGACTTCATTCCCTACATTCGTTCACTACTTTTTACCCACAATGCATTCTGATTTCGAGTGTACAACCGATGTACACTTGCTGAAGCACTATTTCCCACAATCCAATGCGGAGAACCGACGAGCTGGAAGAGAGAGCGGGAGCGAGCGAGTTTGAATGAGAGATGCCATTTAATTTACAAAAATGATGATAATTTGGTGGATATTTAAAAATGTTCGTTGGTGGCGTATTCATTCTGATGTCAAATTAACGGTTGCCTGAGGGCGCTCTATACGGCCATGCCAAAACGCTGCTCGGGAGAGTTTCAAGATACTCCAAACAATAAATACATAAAATTATGAGCATGTGTTAATGTGAGTTTATTTTTGTTGACAGTATTTTAATAGTATTTAATGATTATGAACATAGGCTATAAGCATTACAAAACAAATTAATAATATACCATCAATGAAACCACAAAGCTGATACAATATAAAGTCATTTTAAGTGTTATTGCTATTAATATTATTTTCTAAAATATAACAGTAGGCTACATAAGATGTTTTTGCAACAGCCAAGTCTCATGCGCAGTGTACACGTCACTGTCCGAATCCATTCACTTCATTTCATTCACTCCTTCTGATATAGTCCACTCAACTGCCATACACTATATAGGGATTAGTGAATGAGTGAATGAGTGAACGAGTGAGCGATTTCGGACACAGCTTTAGTCTCATCAGACCAGAGAATCTTATTCAGGTGTTTTTTAGCAAACTCCATGCAGGCTTTCATGTGTCTTGCACTGAGGAGAGGCTTCCGTCGGGTCACTCTGCCATAAAGCTGCAGTGATGGTTGACTTTCTACAACTTTCTCCCATCTCCCGACTGCATCTCTGGAGCTCAGCCACAGTGATCTTTGGGTTCTTCTTTACCTCTCTCACCAAGGCTCTTCTCCCCCGATAGCTCAGTTTGGCTGGACGGCCAGCTCTAGGAAGGGTTCTGATCGTCCCAAACGTCTTCCATTTAATGTACACACAGCAACCCATATTGACAGAAAAACACAGAATTGTTAACATTTTTGCAGATTTATTAAAAAAGAAAAACTGAAATATCACATGGTCCTAAGTATTCAGACCCTTTGCTGTGACACTCATATATTTAACTCAGGTGCTGTCCATTTCTTCTGATCATCCTTGAGATGGTTCTACGCCTTCATTTGAGTCCAGCAGTGTTTGATTATACTGATTGGACTTGATTAGGAAAGCCACACACCTGTCTATATAAGACCTTACAGCTCACAGTGCATGTCAGAGCAAATGAGAATCATGAGGTCAAAGGAACTGCCTGAAAAGCTCAGAGACAGAATTGTGGCAAGGCACAGTGGCCTCCATAATCCTTAAACTACTTCAGTCTGTGTGCATTGAATTTATTTAATACACGAGTTTCACAATTTGAGTTGAATTACTGAAATAAATGAACTTTTCCATGCCATTCTAATTTATTGAGATGCAACTGTATGTATATATATATATATATATATATATATATACACACAATCATGATTTATTGGGTACTTTCAATTGGGAGGTGGCTGTCTCAAACCCTAACCCCTAAATTTCAACTTAGGAAAATGATATTGAAATAATTTGTGTATTTCTTTCCATTGTTATGTTTAAATGTATCTTTTGTGATTCTTTTAAAAAGTGAAGTTAAATAATAATAATAATAATAATAATACACCCCTAAATTTATGATCAGGAAATATTCTTGTGTCTCCCCCTCTCTCATAGCTACGTGGTGAGTAGATAGGCCCTATCATTTTGAGGTAAATGTGTTCTGAAAAATCTGTGTATAATTTTAAGTAATGTCACTACTGAACATCTTTTTTTTCGGCACACTTTTTTGGGAGTTATTCCATAACATTTAGTTTTTATATGTGTACCACTGTTCAGAATTGTGCTAGCTAACCATGTGCTGATTGGCAGCTTCGAGTTAGGTTCAAAATTATCTACTGTAAAATTATCACTACCAAAGCATTTGGTGGTGACATCTTTTGTTTTTTGCTTTTTGGTGTTATCCCATAAAATCGTCACTACCGAAACAGTCATGACCGAAACATGTCATCAGTGTTTCGGTAGTGACAAAAGGGAATACATAATCCTAATATTTTGGGGAAATAAACAAGATTTTAGTACAGTTATGCAATTTATTTATTATTATTTTTTTTTTATTTTAATATTTTTTTGTAGTGTTTTAGTATGCAAGTTAAAATTATGTAATGTGATGTGGTTGGCACAAAAGCATTACTGTCACTACTGAAAATGTGCAGCCACTACCGAAACATGGGATGTTTTGTCAAAAATAAAGTATATTAAATTATCAAGATGTTATGATATGATATGATGTTTTTGGTTCAATGTATATTCAAACTAATGAATCCTTAACTTTGAAATCAGTATGATCAACTTTTTTCTTTTTACAAAGAAAAATTGGATTCAAAATACAACAAATCTCATAAATTAAACTTGAAATATTGTTAAAATGCAATTGTTATTGATTTACCTCAATTAAAAAAAATGTAATGGCAAAAAAAATAAAAAATACACATACATACGCACACACACACACAATTTGCATACATACTTGCATACAATTTTTTTGAAAAAATACCTTTTTTTTTTGTTTGTTTTTCAAGACGTTTCCAACTCTGACTTTGGACCAATTTTGTAGAATGACCCATAAATGGGGCATTTCCTACTAGAAGGCAAGGGAGGCAGTGCTACAAAAATAAAGCAATGCAAATATTACAATATATGACACAAAAAGTCTATAAATCACTTGTTTTTTTTCTAAAGTCTGTCCAACAGCGACAACATGAGGTAAAGTTACATCAGGAGTCCAAGTCTATATTGCCTTCCCTGAGCCCATTGACTTAGGCTCAACACTAGGGATGCAGCGATTAACATCAGATGAATAAAGAGTATTAAAATGAATAAGTATGGATGGCAGTTGATTACAATAATAGTTTAGTTTATTCCCCTCATTAGTAACAGTGTCCTCTGTGGGATTAAGTTAATATTAGTCTTATTAAGTATTATCCATACTTATTCATTTTAATAATCTTTATTCTTCTGATTTTACATATGGACTGAGAAAATGTCTATTATTTTGCTTTGTGAGATCGAGATCGAGCTGCCCACACAAACATTTAGGAGGACAGAAACGTGTTGTCAACGCTGCCCAGCGACTTTCATTAATAAAATATCTTATAGATACTGGATCGCTACATTATATTAATCAGCAAAGAGGGGGTAAAATGACTATTTAAATTACTAAACTCAAATCATCATTGTTTAAAGTGATGCGCAGATGCAGGTAGGCTAATTCACATACGCTCTCTCTCTCTCTCTCACCGCACCATTTCATCTCTGAAGTGGGCAGAATGTTAGAGCTAACGAACTTCGCGTCAGGTGGTCCTTGCCTTCACGTCATGCATTAAAATAGTTTATTGCACAGCGAGAACAGGTTGGCTAGCCGTGCATTATCCCTTATGTATTTGCTCTTTAACAGCAATTTTTACAGCACTATTTAAATGACGCCCTGGTCATTCTTGGTGTACCCGAAATGGTCCCACACTATCGACTTCAGTCATTTCTCTGGTGGAAATAAAGAATCGCCGTTTGGTTCCTCTGTCATAGTTAATCTAGTAGCCTCCATATCCCTGATAAGCACGGCATTTTAAGATGGTGCACCGCTAGTGTAACTTTGTTTTCATTTTGCGCAAGTTTCAACAGTTCCATTCCGTGCAACAGAAACACTCGGTGTAGCGGAGCCTTTACAATGAATTAACCGTGACGTTTTAAAGCGTGGTTAATCGTAAAACCAGTTAATCGCTGCATCCCTACCATCAAAAAAATTTAGTTTACCTAGTCCACTATCTGCCATACAGCCCGACGCCATAACATTACCCCCACCGTGCTTTACAGTAGGAGTAAGACACAGGGGATTCAAGGCTTCTCCTTTGGTTCTCCACACTTTAGTTTTGCCATCACTGCCAGAAATGTTAAAGGGTTAGTTCATCCAAAAAGGAAAATTAGCCTTGTTTTACTCACCTTCGAAGCTAGTGTATGTGACTTTCTTCTTTCAGATGAATCATATCGGAGTTATATTAAAAATTGGGTAACGCTTTATTTTAAGGTCTCTTATCTAGTCGCTAATTAGCATGCATATTAAAAAAATATTAGCAGTACCGCCGCTCCCTATATGCAGAGTACGCAGTTTGCGTAGGGCACCAACTCCCAGTGGGGCACCATCCCAGTTGCTCAAAAAAAAAAAGAAAAGAAAAGAAACGTAATGCACATTCCCGCATCCGCGACCGCTCCCACCTCATGTTTGCGGCTAAATGCAAATTATCGATGAACAGCTTGTCTACGCCCGTGAAAAGACAACAGCAATCCAGCGCCGAGAAAAAATAAAAATAAAATAGATGAAAACGAAGCCCGTGCATCACTTTCAGGTAGGCTACATTCATAAGCCTGTGAAACTTTTTTGGCTGTTGACGTAATAACTAATTTCACTACCACCATCGCATCTAATATTCTCTCTGAGTTTCCATGTTCCCTTACGAAAATTAGCCATGGTTTTAACACGAATAAAACCAAAAATCATGGTTCTTGTAGCCATGGTAACCACAAATTAACCATGGTTTACTTCAAATAATAGCTTACGAAGAAGTTTAATATACACATATATATATATATATATATATATATATATATATATATATATATATTTATTTTTTATTTTTTATTTTTTGTGGTTATAAAAACAGACCTAAGCCTTTAAAATGCATTATATAAAACAATGAAGCAGTAATGATTGGTTTATGGTTTCATTGAATAACACTGTTAAAATGCATAGGCCTAATGTAATACAAAATAAATTTATGTACATTACATGTTATTACAAATGCCTGCATTGCTGCTGTTATACTTACAGGACGATCAAATCCTTGTTTAATATTGACAAAAAATTTAATTCAAATATACACTTAATTTTGAATTTTTGGCCACCTTTTGGTATAGATGACATAGCCTTTATAATTTCTTCAACAAAAATAAAAACATGTGGACATCATAACCCTTACAAAAATTAACCATGATTTTATCGTCGTAATTTCTGAAGACTATAAAATCAATCAGAAAACCGTATTAATAAAATCATAGCCATAACTGTCTAGAGCTACAACTGTAATTTGTAAATAATACAATTTAATAACAATTTATTTATTTACTTTTATATTTTATTAAAGTTCTATTTTGACCCCTATAGTAGGTGTTTTTTGTTGTTGTTTTTTGTTTTTACTTCCATAATATTTGAGGGAGGGGGCACAATAATACAATCCTGCTTAGGGCACCCATTTAGCCAGCAGCGGCCCTGAATATTAGCCATTTATTAGTAGTAATTAGGCACATATTAATGCCTTATTCTACATGACCTTATTCTACATCCCTAATTCTACCCAATACCTAAACTTAACAACTACCTTACTAACTATTAATAAGCAAATTAGGAATTTATTGAGGAAAAAGTCGTAATTAATAGTTAATAAGTGTTCCCTATTCTAAAGTGTTACCAAAAATTGTCCTTGCTATTCCAAGCTTTATCATTGCAGTCGGCGGGTGTTTCTGTTCAACTGTCCACAAGTCATCAAATAAAGTGCGTGCATCCATAATAAAAACGTGCCTCACATGGCTCCGGGGCATGAAAAAAGGCATTAAAGAAGATGTGCTGTTCAAATCTAGAAGCTCTCTTCATTAACTGTAGGCCTTTCTACTTGCCGCGGGAGATTTGCTCGTTCATTCTCGTGAGTGTTTACTTTCCTCCGCAAGCGCACGTGAGCTCAGCTTTACAGAAACTGGCTGATCTGATCACAGACACAGAACAACAACACCCATACTCTGTTTTAATCATTATTGGGGACTTTAATCAAGCAAATCTCTCACGTGAACTGCCAAAATACAGACAGCATGTTACATGTCCCACCAGAGAAAGTAATATATTGGATCACTGTTACACCACAATAAAGAACCCAGGTAAAAAAGAAGTAGTATTAAATGTATTAAAAATATACTTGAAATTCAAGTAGTATGTTTATAATACATTTGTATTCCCAACATGCTTATTTGATGTGCATTAAAAATATATTGAATTGCATTTTAATATTGTGACAAAGTGACCTGTCCCTGTCAGTTAGCGCAGCACATATACACTGCATCTTACCTCACTCCTCCTCTGTAATTCCCTGCTGAGGCGATGTGGGTACACACGCACGCCATTAGCATACTGGTTTCACATACACGCAAACATATCCACTCCATCTCCATCCGCGACAGTGATCCACGCTGCGCATAACCACACACACACACACACACACACACACACACATACACATATTTATCCGTTTGTTTTGTTCTTTTGTACAGTGTTTTCTTTGTTACTTTGTATATAGCTTTGGTCATTTTTATACTGGGATTGTTTCACCTCTCAAGCACTGTAAAATAAATCGTCATTTTTTTTCACTTAACATCTCTGCGAGTATTGCCATCATTTTGTTTTGGGGAAATTTTTATATTTTTTGTCAACTTTTTTGGGTTGGGTGAACCCTTTTGCCTGACGACGGGCCTGCGAAGACCCGTTGTCTCACATTTGGTGTCAGAAGTGGGATGGCTACTCGCAAGACTGTGACAAGAGGCAGGAAGCCTAGAGTGGGGCTTCGCTCCCAGTCCAAAGCTGTGGCTGAGAAGGATGTGGCCTGGGAATCTGTCGACTCTACAGAGGATGAGAGAGAGGGGGATTTCCCATCCGTTCGTCCCAAGTCCACGTCACCTCAAGTCAGACCCGTCTCTCCTGCTGCATCATCTGGAGGGGGGATGTATGCTGTGATGCGTGATTTCCTGAGCGCTCAAGAGCAGAGAGAGCAGCGTTATCTTCTGGAGCTAAAGAGTCTACGAGAGTCGATTCTGCAAGCTGTCCGTCCAGCTGAGAGGTCGAGTGATGTTGAGAGCCTACGGATGGCCAACGACGACTAGATAAAGGTCTTGGTACCCCAGCCCCTGAGATCCAAATTGAGGGTCTTGAAGTTCATGGCTGGAAGGTCCCAGAAAACATTGCAGAACTGCAAAAAGCTGACGAGTCATTGAAACCACTGTTTGCTAAAGTGTTTGGGGAAAAACCAGCTGACATGTGTGGGGAAAAATATGTTATCATAAATGATGTATTGTACATGCAAACCCCTGAATTCACCCGTTTGGTTGTCCCTACATGTTGTCGTCCCATTGTTTTACACTTAGCACACAGTATTCCATGGGCAGGGCATATGGCACTCCAGAAAACATACACTCGCATAAGCTCACGATTTGTTTGGCCCTCCATGTACACTGATGTACAGACTTACTGCACCACTTGCCCCACATGCCAAAAAACCAGTGCTGTGCGCCGACAGGATAGGGCACCTTTACTACCTCTTCCTGTGATCTCTGTCCCTTTTCAGCGTATCGCCATGGACATTGTGGGACCTCTGAACGGAGCAGTGCAGGTCACCAATATATCCTGGTCATCAGTGATTATGCGACAAGGTATCCTGAGGCTTCCCTCTTCGCTCCATCACTACGCCCAAGATCATCAATGCCCTCATCCAGCTGTTCTCCAGAGTGGGGATACCAGATGAAATCCTCACAGACCAAGGGACCAATTTCACGTCACGGCTGATGAAGCTACTGCATCGACAGCTAGGCATCACCGCGATTAAGACCAGCCCATACCATCCCCAGACTGATGGACTGGTGGAGCGTTTTAACCAGACGCTCAAGAACATGCTCCGCAAGTTCGTCTCTGACACTGGAAGGGACTGGGACAAGTGGCTACCATTCTTGCTGTTCGCCTATAGGGAGGTACCACAAGCATCAACAGGCTTTTCTCCATTTGAGCTCCTGTATGGATGGCGGGTCCAAGGGCCGCTGGATCTCCTGCGGAAGAGCTGGGAGGCCACTTCGTCGGATGAGACGGCGAAGTCGGAGAAGGGCATTGTCCAGTACGTCCTTGAAATGAGAGACCGCCTGGAGTGCTACAGGGAGATGGCCCAAGAAAACCTCCGACAGGCCCAAAAAGCTCAAAAGAAATGGTATGACCAGCACGCCAGAACCCGAGAGCTGGAGCCTGGAAAAAAGGTACTGTTATTGCTTCCTACCTCATCGAACAAACTGTTGATGAAATGGCAAGGACCCTACACAGTTGTTCGCAAGATGGGACCAGTGACATATGAAATTCATCACCCTGACAAAGGCAAGGCAACACAGACTTACCACATTAATCTGCTGAAGGAGTGGAAAGAGCCACCCAGCAAACCTGAAACATCGCTGCTAATTCGGGAAGTGGAAGGGGATCAGGAGGACGAACAACCAGAGCCGACGGTGAGAGAGACAGCACAGCCAGCAGGTGTTGATCTGCTTCATCTGGAAGAGTCCAAACAAGCTGAGCTGCACCACCTTCTGGACCAGTACCCTTCGTTGTTTCGTCAGAGGCCTGGGCGGACCAACCGGGTACAACATCAAATCCACCTTCTTGATCCAACACCTTCCCTTCCCGCCGTACAGAGTACCTGAAAGGCTGGTGGCACCCCTGAAGGCAGAGATCGAGACGATGCTGGAGTTGGGAGTTATTGAACCCTCCAAGAGTGAGTGGAGTAGCCCAATTGTTATCGTCCCGAAGAAAGACAACACCTTGCGCATCTGCATTGACTTTCGAAAACTGAATGCCCAGTCAAGATTTGATGCTTACCCTATGCCACGCATCGATGATCTTCTGGAGAGGATTGGCCAAGCCAAATACATCACCACCTTGGATCTTTGCAAAGGGTATTGGCAAGTTCCCCTGGAGGAGGCGTCCAGACCCTACACGGCATTCCGGACCCCACTGGGGCTATTTCAATTTACTGTGTTACCGTTCGGGTTGCATGGGGCACCCGCAACGTTTCAACGTCTGATGGACCAAGTCCTCAGAGGCTGTGAAGAATGGTCAGCCGCTTATCTGGACGACGTCGTCATATACAGTATGACTTGGGAAGACCATCTTCTGCACCTTGAAAAGACCCTGAGTAAGATTCAAGAGGCTGGCCTGACCTTAAACGTGGCTAAATGCGAGTGGGCAAAGTCAGAGACTAACTACCTTGGATACCACCTAGGAAATGGGGAGCTGAGGCCTCAAGTGGACAAGGTAGAAGCTGTTCGACGTAGTCCAAGACCGAGAACTAAGAAAGAGGTCCGGTCTTTCCTGGGGCTGGTGGGATGGTATCGACGTTTCATTCCCAACTTCTCCACTACTGCTGTCCCACTAACCAACATGCTCTGCAAAAATGTGAAGAACCCCATTACCTGGACTGAGGAGTGTGATTCAGCCTTTAACATCTTAAGGAAACAGATGTGTTCATGCCCAGTCCTCAAGAGTCCAGACTTCACTAAGGAGTTTGTTGTGCAGGTGGACGCTTCTGCTGTGGGGATTGGAGCAGTCCTGGTCCAGGGAGATGCGGGTGAAGAAAGGCCCATTGCTTACCTGAGCAGGAAGTTGCTGCCAAGAGAGACTCGATACTCCACAGTGGAGAAGGAAGGCCTGGCGATCAAGTGGGCATTGGAGAGCCTCAGCTACTACTTGTTGGGAAGGGAGTTTATCCTTGAAACAGATCACAGAGCCTTGACATGGATCCACACAATGAAGGATCACAACTCTCGTGTGACCAGATGGTATCTCTCCCTGCAACCATACCAATTCAAAGTTCGACATCGACCTGGGCCCCAGAACAAGATAGCCGACTACCTGTCTCGGTACCCGGTCAGTTCGCGGCCTGAAGAGGGGGGAGGTGATGTGACAAAGTGACCTGTCCCTGTCGGTTAGCGCAGCACATACACACTGCATCTTACCTCACTCCTCCTCTGTAATTCCCTGCTGAGGCGATGTGGGTACACACGCACGCCATTAGCATACTGGTTTCACATACACGCAAACATATCCACTCCATCTCCATCCGCGACAGTGATCCACGCTGCGCATAACCACACACACACATACACATATTTATCCGTTTGTTTTGTTCTTTTGTACAGTGTTTTCTTTGTTACTTTGTATATAGCTTTGGTCATTTTTCTACTGGGATTGTTTCACCTCTCGAGCACTGTAAATAAATCGTCATTTTTTTCACTTAACATCTCTGCGAGTATTGCCATCATTTTGTTTTGGGGAAATTATTATTTTTTTTTTTTTGACAACTTTTTTGGGTTAGGTGAACCCTTTCGCCTGACGACGGGCCTGCGAAGACCCATTGTCTCACATTTGGTGTCAGAAGTGGGATGGCTACTCACAAGACTGTGACGAGAGGCAGGAAGCCTAGAGTGGGGCTTCGCTCCCAGTCCAAAGCTGTGGCTGAGAAGGATGTGGCCTGGGACTCTGTCGACTCTACAGAGGATGAGAGAGAGGGGGGTTCCCCATCCGTTCGTCCCAAGTCCACGTCACCTCAAGTCAGACCCGTCTCTCCTGCTGCATCATCTGGAGGGGGGATGTATGCTGTGATGCGTGATTTCCTGAGCGTTCAAGAGCAGAGAGAGCAGCGTTATCTTCTGGAGCTACAGAGTCTACGAGAGTCGATTCTGCAAGCTGTCCGTCCAACTGAGAGGTCGAGTGATGTTGAGAGCCTATGGATGGAGCTCCCAACGCCAGCTCAGCACAGAAGTACAGCTTACCAGAGAGACCGAGACTCACCAACCAACATGGGGTCCAGCAGCCAGCCGACACTGCGAACCGAGCTGAAGTTGCCAGTCTTCCAGCAGGGGGCGGACATAGAGAACTTCTTGCGTCGTTTCGAAAGTCTGACTAGAACCTGGAGGTGGCCAGAAGACGAGTGGAGTTATCGTCTTGTTCCACTGTTAACCGGTCAGGCGCTGGAGGCATACTTAGCTATGGATGAGGACAGAGCAGAGATCTACGCTGACCTGAAGGAGGCGCTCTTGGAAAAGTTCAACATCTCTCCAGAGACCTACCGTCAGCGGTTCCGTGCAGGTTCTATTCCAGCTGGAGAGTCACCAACTGAAACGTATAATCGGCTGCGGAACTTGTACTGTCGTTGGGTGAAGCCTGAGCGGCATACAAAGGAGGAGATCGGTGAGACAATCGTCCTGGAACAGTTACTCCGTGTTCTTCCCTACGAGATCCGAGTGTGGGTGAAAGAACATGAGCCAACAACTGGACTTGATGCTGCTAAACTGGCTCAGCAGTACATCAATGCTCACCGTGGTAGTCAGCGCTCTCAACCCACGAAAGGTAACTTTAAAAGCTTTCCCAGTGGCTCTGATGAACCTCATGTTGACTTAAAAGTTGCTCATGCACAGAAAGTAGTTGCAGAGAAAAGACTTGTTTGTTATTACTGCCAACAACCGGGTCACAAGGCAACAGTGTGTCCGGTTCGTAAATCTAAACTGACTGGGTTTTGCTATGTCCCAAGAGAGGAGGACATTGATATGAACAATACACGCAAGACACAATATGTTCAAGTGACTGTAAATGGACAATGTTTGAATGCTCTGTTGGACACTGGTAGCTCTTTATCTTTGCTCAAAAGAAGTCACATGTCACATGTTCCATTTGCTAATCTGGTCGATGTACAATGTGTTCATGGGGATGTGAAGCAGTACCCTCAAACTGAGGTTAATGTGTGTGTACAAGACCAAACGTATTTGTTGAATGTGGCTGTTGTTGATTATTTACCTGCTGACATGATTTTGGGAAGAGACTTACCAGTACTTACTGAACTTTTGCATTCTACCAGAAACTTTGTAACCACTTCTGGCCATGCTGATGTTGCTTGTCCTGTTGTAACATGAGCCCAGGTAAAAGCAGGTCTGCAGCCATTGCCAGACTTACACCATAGTCTGTTGCAAGGTGGGACTAAGGGCCCCAGAAAGACACGTCGTCAACGACGACTAGATAAAGGTCTTGGTACCCCAGCCCCTGAGATCCAAACTGAGGGTCTTGAAGTTCATGGCTGGAAGGTCCCAGAAAACATTGCAGAACTGCAAAAAGCTGATGAGTCATTGAAATCACTGTTTGCTAAAGTGTTTGTGGAAAAACCAGCTGACATGTGTGGGGAAAAATATGTTATCATAAATGATGTATTGTACATGCAAACCCCTGAATTCACCCGTTTGGTTGTCCCTACATGTTGTCGTCCCATTGTTTTACATTTAGCACACAGTATTCCATGGGCAGGGCATATGGCACTCCAGAAAACATACACTCGCATAAGCTCACGATTTGTTTGGCCCTCCATGTACACTGATGTACAGACTTACTGCACCACTTGCCCCACATGCCAAAAAACCAGTGCTGTGCGCCGACAGGATAGGGCACCATTACTACCTCTCCCTGTGATCTCTGTCCCTTTTCAGCGTATCGCCATGGACATTGTGGGACCTCTGGAACGGAGCAGTGCAGGCCACCAATATATCCTGGTCATCGGTGATTATGCGACAAGGTATCCTGAGGCTTTCCCTCTTCGTTCCATCACTACGCCCAAAATCATCAATGCCCTCATCCAGCTGTTCTCCAGAGTGGGGATACCAGATGAAATCCTCACAGACCAAGGGACCAATTTCACGTCACGGCTGATGAAGCTACTGCATCGACAGCTAGGCATCACCGCGATCAAGACCAGCCCATACCATCCCCAGACTGATGGACTGGTGGAGCGTTTTAACCAGACGCTCAAGAACATGCTCCACAAGTTCATCTCTGACACTGGAAGGGACTGGGACAAGTGGCTACCATTCTTGCTGTTCGCCTACAGGGAGGTACCACAAGCATCAACAGGCTTTTCTCCATTTGAGCTCCTGTATGGATGGCGGGTCCAAGGGCTGCTGGATCTCCTGCGGAAGAGCTGGGAGGCCACTTCGTCGGATGAGACGGCGAAGTCTGAGAAGGGCATTGTCCAGTACGTCCTTGAAATGAGAGACCGCCTGGAGTGCTACAGGGAGATGGCCCAAGAAAACCTCCGACAGGCCCAAAAAGCTCAAAAGAAATGGTATGACCAGCATGCCAGAACCCGAGGGCTGGAGCCTGGAAAAAAGGTACTGTTATTGCTTCCTACCTCAACGAACAAACTGTTGATGAAATGGCAAGGACCCTACACGGTTGTTCGCAAGATGGGACCAGTGACATATGAAATTCATCACCCTGACAAAGGCAAGGCAACACAGACTTACCACATTAATCTGCTGAAGGAGTGGAAAGAGCCACCCAGCAAACCTGAAACATCGCTGCTAATTCGGGAAGTGGAAGGGGATCAGGAGGACGAACAACCAGAGCCGACGGTGAGAGAGACAGCACAGCCAGCAGGTGTTGATCTGCTTCATCTGGAAGAGTCCAAACAAGCTGAGCTGCACCACCTTCTGGACCAGTACCCTTCGTTGTTTCGTCAGAGGCCTGGGCGGACCAACCAGGTACAACATCAAATCCACCTTCTTGATCCAACACCTTCCGACAGCGGCCGTGCAGAGTACCTGAAAGGCTGGTGGCACCCTGAAGGCAGAGATCGAGACGATGCTGGAGTTGGGAGTTATTGAACCCTCCAAGAGTGAGTGGAATAGCCCAATTGTTATCGTCCCGAAGAAAGACAACACCTTGCGCATCTGCATTGACTTTCGAAAACTGAATGCCCAGTCAAGATTTGATGCTTACCCTATGCCACACATCGATGATCTTCTGGAGAGGATTGGCCAAGCCAAATACATCACCACCTTAGATCTTTGCAAAGGGTATTGGCAAGTTCCCCTGGAGGAGGCGTCCAGACCCTACACGGCGTTCCGGACCCCGTTGGGGCTATTCCATTTTACTGTCTTACCGTTCGGGTTGCATGGGGCACCCGCAACGTTTCAACGTCTGATGGACCAAGTCCTCAGAGGCTGTAAAGAATGGTCAGCCGCTTATCTGGATTACGTCATCATATACAATATGACTTGGGAAGACCATCTTCTGCACCTTGAAAAGACCCTGAGTAAGATTCAAGAGGCTGGCCTGAACTTAAACGTGGCTAAATGTGAGTGGGCAAAGTCAGAGACTAACTACCTTGGATACCACCTAGAAAATGGGGAGCTGAGGCCTCAAGTGGACAAGGTAGAAGCTGTTCGACATAGTCCAAGACCGAGAACTAAGAAAGAGGTCCGGTCTTTCCTGGGGCTGGTGGGATGGTATCGACGTTTCATTCCCAACTTCTCCACTACTGCTGTCCCACTAACCAAAGTGCTCTGCAAAAATGTGAAGACTGAGGAGTGTGATTCAGCCTTTAACATCTTAAAGAAACAGATGTGTTCATGCCCAGTCCTCAAGAGTCCAGACTTCACTAAGCAATTTGTTGTGCTGGTGGACGCTTCTGCTGTGGGGATTGGAGCAGTCCTGGTCCAGGGAGATGCGGGTGAAGAAAGGCCCATTGCTTACCTGAGCAGGAAGTTGCTGCCAAGAGAGACTCGATATTCCACAGTGGAGAAGGAAGGCCTGGCGATCAAGTGGGCATTGGAGAGCCTCAGGTACTACTTGTTGGGAAGGGAGTTTATCCTTGAAACAGATCACAGAGCCTTGACATGGATCCACACAATGAAGGATCACAACTCTCGTTTGACCAGATGGTATCTCTCCCTGCAACCATACCAATTCAAAGTTCGACATCGACCTGGCCCCCAGAACAAGATTGCCGACTACCTGTCTCGGTACCCGGTCAGTTCGCGGCCTGGAGAGGGGGGAGGTGATGTGACAATGTGATGTGAGGTGATGTTACCTCACTCCTCCTCTGTAATTCCCTGCTGAGGCGATATGGGTGCACACACGCACGCCATTAGCATACTGGTTTCACATACACGCAAACATATCCACTCCATCTCCATCCCCGACAGTGATCCACGCTGCGCATAACCACACACACACACATACACATATTTATCCGTTTGTTTTGTTCTTTTGTACAGTGTTTTCTTTGTTACTTTGTATATAGCTTTGGTCATTTTTCTACTGGGATTGTTTCACCTCTCGAGCACTGTAAATAAATCGTAATTTTTTTCACTTAACATCTCTGCGAGTATTGCCATCATTTTGTTTTGGGGAAATTTTTATATATATTTTTTTGTCAACTTTTTTGGGTTGGGTGAACCCTTTCGCCTGACGACGGGCCTGCGAAGACCCGTTGTCTCACAAATATATTTCTAAAAAGTAAACTAGAAGTACTTTTGTATTAGTTATACTTCTAAGAAATATGCTAAACAGAAGCATACTTTTAATATATTTATAAAAAAGTATACTAGAAATACGTTGGTAATAAATATATGCTTAATTACACTTTTAAGGAATATGCTAAACACAAGCACACTATTACTATGTTTCTAAAAAGTATAGTAGAAATACTATGTTAATAAATATATTCTTAGTTACACTTTTAAGGAATATACTAAACACAAGCATACTTTTAGTGACGTTTTAGTGTATTTACAGAAAACATACTTATGTTACCCTTACTTAAAGTATATTTTATGTGTACTTTGTGTAAGAACATAACAAAATGATTACACTTTTAGTAGGTTTTTAATGTACTTTATATTGCAGTAGGCCTACACATGGTTATATTTTAAATATTTATGTACACTGAACAAAATTATAAACGCAACACTTTTGTTTTTTGCCGAAAACCAGTCAGTATCTGGTGTGACCACCATTTGCCTCATGCAGTGCAACACATCTCCTTCGCATAGAGTTGATCAGGTTGTTGATTGTGGCCTGTGGAATGTTGGTCCACTCCTCTTCAATGGCTGTGCGAAGTTGCTGGATATTGGCAGGAACTGGAACACACTGTCGTATACGCTGATGCAGAGCATCCCAAACATGCTCAATGGGTGACATGTCTGGTGAGTATGCTGGCCATGCAAGAACTGGGATTTTTTCAGCTTCCAGGAATTGTGTACAGATCCTTGCAACATCCTTGCTGCAACATGAGGTGATGGTCGTGGATGAATGGCACAACAATGGGCCTCAGGATCTCATCACTCGCCATCAATAAAATACACCTGTGTTTGTTGTCCATAACATACGCCTGCCCATACCATAACCCCACCGCTACCATGGGCCACTCGATCCACAATGTTGACATCAGCAAACTGCTCACCCACATGACGCCATACACGCTGTCTGCCATCTGCCCTGTACAGTGAAAACCGGGATTCATCCGTGAAGAGAACACCTCTCCATCGAATGTGAACATTTGCCCACTCAAGTCGGTTACGACGACGAACTGCAGTCAGGTCGAGACCCCGATGAGGACAACGAGCATGCAGATGAGCTTCACTGAGACGGTTTCTGACAGTTTGTGCAGAAATTCTTTGGTTATGCAAACCGATTGTTGCAGCAGCTCTCCGGGTGGCTGGTCTCAGATGATCTTGGAGGTGAAGATGCTGGATGTGGAGGTCCTGGGCTGGTGTGGTTACACATGGTCTGCGGTTGTGAGGCCGGTTGGATGTACTGCCAAATTCTCTGAAACTTCTTTGGCTTTGGCTTATGGTAGAGAAATTAACATTCAATTCACGGGCAACAGCTCTGGTGGACATTCCTGCAGTCAGCATGCCAATTGCATGCTCCCTCAAAACTTGCGACATCTGTGGCATTGTGCTGTGTGATAAAACTGCACATTTTAGAGTGGCCTTTTATTGTGGCTAGCCTAAGGCACACCTGTGCAATAATCATGCTGTCTAATCAGCATCTTGATATGCCATACCTGTGAGGTGGATGGAGTATCTCGGCAAAGGAGAAGTGCTCACTAACACAGATTTAGACAGATTTGTGAACAATATTTGAGAGAAATAGGCCTTTTGTGTACATAGAAAAAGTCTTAGATCTCTGAGTTCAGCTCATGAAAAATGGGGGCAAAAACAAAAGTGTTGCGATTTATAATTTTGTTCAGTGTATTTATCATTTTAATATTTGGAAAAGTACGATATTTTGAAAAACATTTTTAACATTTACAATGTACACACCTTTGTCAAATATTATTAACCACTGCAATATTTAAAATATGTTGTTTAATATGGGTTATGCTACTTTGGTTGATTAGGCTGTTGTTCATTACATGATACATTAATTGTAATAAGCTAGGTGTTTATAAATTTGTTCAAGCTTGATACCTTTATTTTCTAATATATATTTCTGAAATTCACACAAGGATTTCAACATCATATCTGAAAAAACTAAACAAAAAAAACCCAAACAAACTTAAACCTGTGGTAAAGACTGTAAAGAGATGGACCAACGAAACAGAGTGGGTTTTACAAGCCTGTCTCGACCTTACTGATTGGAGTGTTTTTGAAGCTGCTGCCACCAATCTGGACGAGCTCATAGAGACTGTAACTTCATATATCAGTTACTGCGAGGATATATGCATTCCCACCAGGACTTATGTAACATTCAACAATGATAAGCCGTGGTTTACAGCAAAACTCAGACACCTTCGTCAGGCCAAAGAGGATGCCTACAGAAATGGGGACAGAGTCTTGTACAATCAGGCCAGGAACACACTGAATAAGGAGATTAGAATGTCTAAAAGGACCTACGCTAAAAAGCCGGAAGATCAGTTCAATTCCAATGACTCCGCTTCAGTGTGGAAAGGCCTGAAAGCCATCACCAAGTACAGGACACCATCCCCCAGCACTGAGGTGAATCAACAACTTGCTGAAGACCTGAATGAGTTTTATTGTAGATTTGATTGAGGCATACATTTGAACTCGTAGAACCCCACAGGACACACAAACGTAGTCTTTGCTTTGTCCTTTTCCTCGACTTCAATTTGGTAGAAACTAGACTTCAAGTTGAGTACTGAGAACCACTTGGATCCTACTAAAGCCATAAAAGTGTCCTCCAATTTTGGGAGTGCATAAGCATCTTTTATGGTTCATTGGTTTAATTTCCAATAATCTATGCATAACCTAAAGTCGCCACTCTTTTTTCACACAACAACAATTGGCGAGGAATAGGGAGACATTGATTCTCGTATGACCTCTGCATCAAGCAATTCCTGCAGATGTTTCTTTACAGCCTCCATGTCTTCCGGGTGTATAGGCCTTGGCCTATGTTTGAATGGTGTCTTGTCTATGAGGTTAATTTTGTGTTTAACCTTATCAGTGCGCCCGAAATCTTGAGGATGTAAGGAAAATACTTAACAACTTAGCATCTCCCTTAACTGTCCAATAAGCCTGTCTTTCCATTCCGGTGGAATGGGCGAATTGCCAAAGTTGAACTCAAGAGAGGACTTTGGAATAGGTTCTGTTTCATCCACTTTCTTGGACTTTTATTTGAGATCACAGACTGGACAGCCTTTAATTCAGCTACAATACATCTGGAAGGAATTGTAATGTCGTGAGCAGTAGGATTGAAGATTACTACAGGTAGCGAC